>NC_085865.1:10977503-10987503 GCF_034702125.1 Engraulis encrasicolus | reverse complement strand
TATGGAGAATCGGAATGACTGGAAGCAACGATGGAAGGCTCGACTGAGGACGACCTAGAGCTAGACCAGTGTTTTTCAACCACTGTGCCAGGAA
This sequence comes from Engraulis encrasicolus, assembly GCF_034702125.1. NCBI lineage: Eukaryota > Metazoa > Chordata > Actinopteri > Clupeiformes > Engraulidae > Engraulis > Engraulis encrasicolus. The sequence goes on along the minus strand of NC_085865.1, from coordinate 10,987,409 downwards.
TCACTAGTGTGCCATGAGGGATCATTTGGAGTGCCGTGGGAAATTATAGAGTGACTGTAAATTGCAATATATGTAATATACTGTACTGTATATAATATAGGCAAAAAAGCTGTATTTTCAGTTTACAATTGGTGGTGCACCTTGGCATTTTGTCCTCGAAAAGGGTGTGCCTTGGCTCAAAAAAGGTTGAAGACCACTGAGTTAGACACGCTTTGAGTCTCCCTCAGAGAAATTAGCCAGTTGCCAGTTAGCCAGTCCAAATTCTGGAAAAGAGTAGAGAGTAGTGAGGTTAGTAGCAATAGCCAGGCAGTACCATACTGACCTTGTAAGACTCCGGAAGATGCTCAATCAAGTCGATGGCGACATTCCGGACACTCGAACCATGTGTAAAACATACAATAGCTTCGTATAATCTGCAAAATGCAAATAGAAAACAACATTGAAAGAGCAATTTGATGGAACATACTTTTCACAGACAACATTAACATTCATCAATTTTGACGATACGTCTTGGGGTATATATTATATGCACTTTTTTTATTGTATTTTATCTTGATGTACTTTATTGTATTTACTTTTTTCTCTTACCCTTAATCCTACATACCATGTGATCAAGTTCTAATCAAATCAAAGTGTAATCAAATTTGTGAATGTCTTGTTCTGTGCAAAGCAATGTAAAAATAATCTTGCTAACTTACTACTAAAATGAATTGCTGTACCTGAACTGCTGTGGCTGAATTTTCTCACCAATAAAACAAATGGGAGATGTGGCAGAATTGTGCTCTGCTCTGCCATCAGTTCATACAGTACTGTAGAAATTCCTGTTTGTAGGATTCATTAAATACATACAGCAGGCCAGTGCCACAGGCCAGCCTTATACATTCAGAGCGGAGGGTACATTTTTATTTCCAGGCTGTGCTTTAGTGCCAGGGTTATGGTTTAAGCAATAAACCGCGAGGCACGAGCAATAAAGCCCCTTGCCTGACTGCCAACGGTGCAGATCTCTCACACCATATCCACACATTCTTCACATTTTTAAACGGCCAGTGCGTGCGTGGTTGCCAAGGGCGATGGCTGCCAGTGGTGGTGTTGACAGAGACAAAGAATTATCTTTTAGAGTGAGATACATCAAGCCCATATGGCTCCTGGATCCCTATGACGTCGGGTGAACGCCCCTTTAGGAGACCTGCGGTTGGCTGACCTTTGGAGACTTTAGGCTGAGAATAAATGGAGTTCCCTTTGCGCTGTAGATGGCGATAGCGCACATCTTATGCAAGGCATCACCAAATGCCAAAGAAAGAGAAGAAGAAGGAAGAGACAACTCCCCCTTAGGAGACCAAACTTGAGCACACTCCTTTGCATTTGGTAGGCGGAGTCTGGGGTATCTTACTCTAATAGACGATTCTTTGACAGTGGGCCTTTCTCAAAACCTAGGACAGTGTCCTTCCAAGTGTATCAGCCTAATTAGTCAAGTCCAGTGATTGGATACTCTTTGGTGAACTGTACAGAATATCCAATCACTGGGTGTGACTAATAAAGAGTATCCTATCACTGGGTGTGACTAATTAGGCTGATACACTTGGAAGGACACTGTCCTAGGTTTTGAGAAGGGCCCAGAGTGTTGTGGGAGGAGGGAGGAAGAGTCGCCAATTCCGTCTCTTTTGCACGTTATTTTGACCACTTGCTCCGCACACACACCCCTAATACTCTCTCTCCCACCATGGAGGTGAGGCAGCAAGGTGTTTGCAGTCAGCTCTAAGCCTGACCTTGGAGGGGGAGAGGGGACGCCTCTGACTGTGTGCATAGTCACGTGGACTTGTGATTGGGCATGGGACACAAGCCCAGGCTTGATCACCCCCTAGCTGGCAATATAATATAATAAAATATGATATAATGTAGTATAATATAATATAATATAATATAATATAATATAATATAATATAATATAATATAATATAATATAATATAATATAGCACCCCAGCACCTGCCCCCCAAAATCTCTCTGCACGCCACTGATCCCTTGTGTGCCACAGTCTACTCCACCATCAGGCTGTGTTACCTTAGCCAGGCCTAGTGACACAACAGCTTCAGCGTTGCTACCAGTCAGGTCAAGAGTCAATGCAAGTACTTTCTGAGTTCCCACAAATACGGGAACTCCTCCCACTTTGTTGGGAAGCAAACAATCATTAGCAAACCAAGGGAGGCCATTTGGGAAATGCCGTTTGGGAAATGTTAATTGTTATACTCTTGGTCAGACCAAGTCTCGAAGAGATTTGAAAGTCGATGATAATCAGGCTGCGTTACCTTCCACTTTCGATGATGGCATCGGCCACCTCCCTCCTGCTGTTGTGCACAGCCTCATGGAAGAAGGAGCAGTCGCTCTTGTTAACGACGAACGCAGCACCTTTATCCATCAGCAGCTTCACCGCGGCCACGTGGCCCTCTCGTGCCGCCAGGTGCAGTGCTGTATTCTGTCGCCAAGTGTCGAAAAATAACACAAAAACATCAGTGTTACTTGTCCTGTCTTGCACTTTGATGGCAGTCTGTAAATGTCAGTCCTGTGAATGTCTATGCCCTTCATGGAATAGAGAGAGAAACGTAATTTAAATTTCCTTGTATGACCTGTGCATATGACAAAACTGACAATAAAAGCTGACTTGACTTGACTTGACAAAGACAGAATATCACTTTCACTGTACCCATGGGAATCCAGATTTTAGTCTGCACTGGGTCAATTCCCAAATCCATTTGATCTCTCCCTCCCGATCACTTTTCTCACTGCTTCACACGTCAAATCAGGGCTGGACTGGGACCACAAGATCAGAGATTCTTTAAGTATATAGAGATTCTTGTTCTGCTCTCGGAGGAGGCGGACGTGTTTCTTCAGAGCTCCTGAGCTCTCTTTTCCCCTCCCTTCCCCTCTCCCCTCTCCCCTCCTCCTCTCACTATCTCTTCCCCGGCTGCTGCACTCTGTCTTGTCTGACTTTAATTTTCTGCTGAGACTCCACGCTGTCCTGTTCTCCTGAAAAGAAATTAACAATGGATTTGGTCAACTGGTCTTTCAACGCAATTGACACCATCTTTTCGAAGATCAAAGTGGGTTCGGGGGAGCCCAACTGTCCTGATGGGACGACGGCGGCTGGCTATGTGATGGACTCGTGGGGGAAGTGGAACGTCATGTGTCTGGCTCCGTTAAACATTGAGGACGTAGAAGATGTCTACACTTTCGGCTACTTGGTGGCAAGTTCCTTGGGAATTGGATTATCCTTGGGACTGCTGTACCGCATTTGCTCAAAGATATGGGCAGCCATTAGGGGCCCCAGGCTGTCCGGCTCAATTGATCGGTTGGGCAGTGAGATTCGAGCACAGAATGTGGTCGTGAATCGCGCTTTGGAGGGTTTTGTGGCAGGTCAGCGCCAGATGGACAAATTGACTGAAGTGATTGTGGCCGAACATCGCCACCTTGAAGCGATTGATCGCCGCATTGATGGACTTGTCGCGCACGATCGCCAGATGGAATCGATCGGCTTGGGAGATAGGTTGCTCGAAATTCTGCTGTACGTGAAACGTGTGGCCAGTCACATGAGAATTACCGCAGAATCGTAAAAAGGAATGTCTGCAATAACCCAAACATAAATCTTATTTTGCTTTGGCGCCCCAGCTGCAGCTGCAGCGACCTGACCAAGGTCAGGACTCTTATCTCTCCTTGGAGGACAAGCAATGTCTGGACTCTCTGCCTCCCTCAACTACCACAGGCACCTGGAGACGTTTTTCACTTGCTATGGGACAGTGCAAGGCCGTCCCTGGGACGGTTTGAGCTATGGCTCAGAGTGGGGTGATAAGCTATCCAGTGCCCACCCTCCCCTCCCCTCACTCTTCAACCCCCCCTCCTCCCCCCCCCCCCCCCCCCCCCCCCCCCTCCCCCGGTTTTGTACAATGTCTGCGTCTCCACTGCTTATAGCCATAATGAGGTTTTTTGTTCTATGCCTTGATGTTGTGTTTGCAATGTGGAGCTATGGAATCTTTTTCTCCTCATCCTTACCCAATGTTGTCCAACACTTGTCTAAAACCAAGATTTGTGAAGGTGGATGCGCGCAGTGCGCAGTTCGTCCCAGGTGTACTAAACTTTGTATTAGTTTATGCTGCTACTAAGTATTGTACCCGAAACACAATTTCGTTGCCTTTTTGACAATGACAATAAACTCTTGATTGATTGATTGATTGATTGAGATATGCCAACATAATAGGCTTCTATGGGCACCTAACGTGACCAGCTTCCGGTCTGCCTAGAGGGGCGTGTCATAATGCTCCTAGAATATATAGAATAGTCTTTAGGTCCCCCCCCCCTCCCCCTTGCGACAGTAGAACCCGGAAACAATGGGCCAATGGAACCTCGCTCTTATCTACTCTCTCTGACAAGATGGCCCCTCAACCCCTCCCCCATATATGATACTACAATAATGGACTCAGTTCACTCTATACCAATGCACCGATGGGCCACCTCATCTTGCTGTGGGCCGGTCTCTAAGAAAAAATTGAAACAAACAAAAACAAAAGTATCGACCGCTGTTGACTGTTGGCCCACCGGGAAAATGCCCTGTATGCCAGATTATCAGTCCAGCCCTGTGTCGAATAAAAACTAAAAAAGTAAAAAAAAAAGGACAATGTTGCTCCATAAATGCATGCCATTCCACAACTGGAACACTGTAATAGTCATTGAAAAAAAATGACTTACTATACCACTATGACATTACACCAGGCCTATGGTAAATACCAGAGAGAGTAGAGAGAGAGAGATTCCATTGGCCCATTGTTTCCAGGTTCTACTATTGCAAGGGGGAGAGGGGAAATCCCCCTTTAGGCAGACCTAAGGACTGTTCTATTCATTGTAGGAGTATTATGACACGCCCCTTTAGGCAGACCGCCTGGTCATGTTAGGTGCCCATAGCAACCTATTACAGTGGCATATCTCATACTTAAAGAATCTCCAGTTAATACATTTCAACTTGGTCATTGCCATTCTGGTAACAGGAAGTTTATAACAGGGGCCGTGTCTAAATGGGTTAAAAGGAAAACAACACTGTCCTGGACAGTATCCTCGCGGGTGTGGAAACAGTATCGTGGCAAACTAGCAGTATAGAAACACAGCTGTCCTCCGCAGTTTGGCATCACTTTGTATGAGCCAGACATGGAGTACCTTCGTATTTGTGCAAATATTTGTGGATGTTTGAATGGAGCTCTAAACAAAACTTAAGAAAAAATACATTCACGCACTCACACACACATACGCACGCACGCACGCACGCACACACACACACACACACACACACACACACACACACACACACATGCACGCACACACACACACACACTCTCCTACCCCGTCATCGTCCTCCTTGTCCAGCAGCTTGATGTTGGCCCCCAGCAGGATGTTCATGGTCTGGGTATATCCCTCGGCAGCCGCGTGGTGGAGACACGTCATGCCTTTATAATCACTACAAAACACACAACATTCAAATTAGAGATGTACAGGATCCAAGATCCGGTTCCGGATCCGGCAGGATAATAGGGTTTTTCACAGGATCCGGATCCGGCAGGATCTTAAGCAGTGGATCCGGTATCCGGCAGTTACCTAAAAATCAGGATCTGGTGCATCTCTAGCCTAGGTTTTTCAGTCAGTCTTTCACTACCCCAATTGCTGCATGGAGTGAAAGCCCTTTGGAAGCGGCCGTTGCAGGTAGTGTGGCAGTAAGCCAATGAGTTTGAGCCAACGTAATAAAAAGGATTCACGTGTGCGAGTAGGCTATGTATTTCAACCCTTTCGTAGGATCCGGTATCCGGTTCCGGATCCGGCAGGATCTTAAGCAGTGTATCCGGTATCCGGCAGGATCCTAAAAATCAGGATCCGGTGCATCTCTAATTCAAATACACTTAGCTGACACGTCATGCCTTTATAATCACTACAAAAGACATGGCATTCAAATACATAATGTCATAATAATTACACAATTACCTGATGCTTTTATTGAAAGCGACTTATAGTTTTTTTAAAAAGTAATTTCAATTACAATTTCAATTTATTGTGCCAAGAGGGGTAGCGCCTTGAGATGAGATATCTCGTTTTTGAGGACAAACAGTGCAGTACCTTTACAGACCACTGAACAAGACAACACTTTCACACATACAATACATTAACTGAAAATCTACCCCACTCCAACGTACAAGGTATTTGTTACAGTCGCTGCCGCAATGTGCGATTCAGCGCCTTGCTCAAGGGCACTTTAGCCATGGAGTGAGATAAGGAGTAGAAGGGTGGGATTCGTACCTCCATCCTCATCAGACAAGGTCATGTTATCCGAAGAGTTTAGTCGTGAGAAGCACTGCTGAACTTTTCTGTCTTTCCATTCTATTTTATCTTTTTTTCCCATATGTTAAATGTTCAATGTTAAAGGTTCATTTGTTATTTATTACTAATCACTTTATTGTTGCCAGTTCATCACTGTTACTTGCCCTGTCAGTCTGTGTATGTCTATGTCTTGGCATGGTATAGAGAGAGATACATAATTTCATTTTCCTTGTATGATTTGTGTATATGAAGAAAGTGACAATAAAAGCTGACTTGACTTGACTTGACTTGACTCTGACAACTACAGAACAATGTCTAAAATGAAATGAACCTTATTTGTTTGTTGATAACCAGACCAAAAAGCAGTGTTTGATATCCAAACACGTCAATATGCTATGGCACTCTAAACCATACTCCTATTGTTTAGAGCACAAAATCTCTTTCATTTCATTTTATTCAGCTAGTTGCAAAGTGCTTTAATACAATGCATGCTGGCTTTCCTTTTTAAAGGATGAGGGGTCTATTCAAAATTCAATGAAAGTTTGAGCACTCTTTGCTCTGAAGGGCAGAATGCACGCTGTCGAAAATCTTTCATGTGTATTCTACATTCCAAAGAAAAAGCCCATGGACATAATTAATTTGTACTTTAACAAAACAATCACGACTACAAACGTTCAAACGCTCTTTGATTTTGAGACTATCGGCCTGCAGTGGTTTAGCACACTTCATATATTTGCTATAATAACACAGAGCTGTTTTTGTATAGATAATATGAATAGGCAGTGCCATCAACTGCGTGTAGTGCAGCATATTGTGAATTGCGTGCAACAAGAGGAAAGTGTCATCCAAGGATATGTAAATAGATGGCAGAGCTGCGTGGGAGGGCAAGAGCCAATTACTCCCCAGAGAGGAAAGTAAACTTCTAAAGTACTGTATGTTTATGTTCCACATACTGTATATTTGTAAAACTTGAAAAAAATGAGTTTTCAGTGATGCAGATTGCATACAAAACCAAATCTGGTTGGTTTTGGGCAAAAAAAAATTGCTCTCTAGATTTTGTTGCTTTGAGCCTGTAAGCTTACTTACTTAAAGTTTGAGGAGTGGCAGTAATGTTTTGGAGGAATTGAATGTGATTCACAGTATTCACTGTTTTTTAGAAATCACCTACACTTGGACAGCCATTAAAACTTCTATAAAACATTGAGCGTATATCAAGAGTTGAGATTCAAGATTTCCTTCGGGACCATTGAAAAGAATCTTGAATCTTGAATCTTGAATCTTATCAATGGCAATGATAAAGCGTGTGCTGACTATCTGTACTGCGTACTTGTGTTCAGCCCCCTCTTCCTGATAAATAATGGCAATAAAAGAGTGTTATATTCAATACTAAACTGACCCATTGTGCGTCTGTATGGTAGACCAGTGTTTCCAAACTTTTTTTTTGGTCTTATGTACCCTCTAAGCATTTTTTATCACACCCCCTCTATCCCGTTGTAACTATGTTCCATATATGTGTTAATATTCACTTTTTTCCCCCCACGTACTCCATTTGGTCTACTCACGTACCCCTTGTGGTATGCGTACGTACCCCTGGTTGGGGAAACACTGTGGTAGACTAATTATTCCCAAATTGTTCAGAGCAGATTATGGTATTTCACATGTAACGTAATATGTAGAAGAGTTCAGATGCAAAAACCCCTAACTCCATTTCTGAAGGCCTGCACTTCTATATTCTTAGAGAACCCCGTTGTTGGTTTGGTTTGCATTCATGTACTTGATAATACATATAAATAGTTATATTACATAAAAAATGCAATTTTGATAGTTTTTTTTATTAAATTAAGATCATTTTCTGAAAAGGCACTTAGGGGGTTTTCCGTTCCCATTGTGTGTGTGTGCGTCATCTCCATTACTTCTGAAACAGTGCCCCTTTGCGTAACAGCAGGTCCACCACTTTGGTGTGGCCCCCTCGCGAGGCCAGGTGCAGCGGGGTCAGGCCTCGCTCGTCCCCTTCGTTCAACATCTGGGAGTCATTGCAGCCCTCCAGCAGCCGATGGCACGTATTCACTCGCCCAAACCTGCAGGTACACAAAACAATATGTCATCACCACCTACCCAAATTTCACCAAGGGGGGTATTACGTGAGAACATGTGATAAACCTAACTAAGGTAACCTAGAGAAAGTGGTGAACCTAGTAAGAGATGATGATGATGATTCCAGGTCCTTGGAATATGTTCCTGGAGTTATGTTTACTATTAATAATAATCTGTGCAATCTGTGTAATCTGAATCCCCTGTTTTTATAGTATTTTGTATCTACGACCCCCCAGCAGTATCTCTGTGACCCCAATAGGGGTCCTTGTCCAAACCTGCAGACGCAGCAGAAGATATCTCATCAGATAATAGATGACTTGTTACTATTCATGCAGCTGTGACAGCGTTATTGTTAGGGACAGGTAAACCTGACTGGCAGGCATAAGATTAGCTTTATGTGGGATAAAACTGTTTGAAAGATGAATTTCCGTGTGGTGGTCCAGGCAACACTATTCGGGGATGGATTGGTAATCTGGCATACAGGGCATTTTTCCGGTGGGCTGACAGTCCTCGGGGGCCAACGCAATTAGTGTTTGTTTATTTGTTTGTTTGTTCTTTCTGACAAGACCTGCCCTTAGTTTCGATGGAGTGGCCCATTGGTCCATCTTTCAATCAGACTGTGGACTGAACTTGTGATATCGTAGAAAAGCATGGGGTTGTGTGAGGGGCTTCTATATCGCAAACTTGCCTGGGCTGTTCTTCGATCCTAGTCCAGCCCTGACACTATGAGTGCGTTTTAATATGCGGCCTGGCCTCCTCCACTTGTGCTTGTTTCCTCGCCCCACCTCCTGGCCCCTCCTCCGTGGGGAAAATGATAAAGTTTCCCAGCTGTCAGCCTAGCCACAACAACTTTTGAGGGACTGTTTTTCATTCACCATCCCAATTGCAAATGAGAAAAAGAGTTAACAATTGAGCATTTGCAAGATATTGAAATATAATGCTGTTGTCAGCGATGTCATCATGACATATTACTTCCTGGTACGAGGAAACAAGCACAAGTGGAGGAGGCAAGGTCGCATATTGTAATGCACTCTATTACAAATGCGGCTGCTCTGCTGTTGCAGCTCAGTGAGATCAGTTGCAAATTTGTACATTCGTGGGGACAGTAAACGGTTTTCATTTATTAATCTGTCTAGATAACACAGAACAACATGGACACTGGTAATGCTAAAGAATACAAGGCCCTCCTCACTCACTTCTTGCACAATAAACACAGCCAGTAAATCGACCGAAGAATAACTACCAAGCTCCTTACTTGCCGAGACAGCTTGCAAACTTACAAACGTACATTTGCGCAGACCGTGAGATTATTAATCTTTGTGGCTAATCATCAACACGGAAGAACACAAGGAAGCTCCTGGTGACAATATTGTATATATAAATCAGCGACCTTTTGTTTGTACCTGCTAAGACTTACAATACATGTAGGAATATTTGACATACCATTGTTTCATTTTGCCTGTTT
>NC_085865.1:10965003-10970003 GCF_034702125.1 Engraulis encrasicolus | reverse complement strand
TGCATATGTAAACATCAAAATACAAAAAAACATCCAATACATTTTTTTCTTCTCTCATCATCATAATCAACTGAGAAAGTTTCATGGTGATATCTATCATTTCCATTGTTTAGCCTATTCACGTAGTAGTCTTACCATAATAATACAGTTTATTTATGCTAATTATGGAAATTGCTCGAAGTGAAACCAAGGTAAATTCTATCCATTAAGCCCATAGATGATCTTTCTGCAATAAAACTTTAGGGTACTCAACATTTCTGGGTTCATGAAAGTACAAGATCAGAGAATATGGTAATTTACATAGACAAAACCATGTCTCAAACATATAACCTTATGCACACCCAAAATTTCTCTGAAACTTTTTCTGGACATTGTAGCTGTGAAAAGGTGTCTTCCATATGTATTAGAGCAAATAAATGATTCAACTGATGCTTCAGCCTTTGTATAGCCATATAATAAGGACAATTCTAAAAACGCCATTGATTTCTACACTGAAGACTTGTTTCCTCCCTCTTTGTTCATCAGGATGACTTCCATTTCATATTCCCATCATGTGTCTAGGACCACTGTGCCATTGTATCAACAAATATGGAGCAATAACGGAGGAAATACTACCTTGGTGCCCTCACAATATGCTTTGTTGGCTATCGTAGGGGTGCCCTATTTATTTATATAATATATTATATTTTAATACTATAAATGTTTATATTATGAATATTTTACGTCTGCTGACCATGGCCTGCCCCAAGACACAAAATACAAAAACCAGAGTTTGAAAATTACAACAACAATGGACATTATAATGTTGAGTATCTCTTGGATCCTCTCGGGGTCATAAATGACCCCAGAGGTGTTTTGATTATAAATCCCATATAGATGGTCCAAATCTCACAAAAACCATTCACAACATGCACAACATATGTATCGACAAACTCCTAGAAGGACAAGTTTTTCTGATGAAAATTGCAGAAATGGTGTATGAAAATATGTGCTCGGGGTCATAAATGACCCCAGTTGGTCGCTTTAGAGTTAAGGTGATTTTAACACATAGTGTGTGGAATATGACACAACATGTGTATTATTCAGTTAAAATGTACATTAATAATTCTTATCGTAAATATATTTAAAATTTACAATGTAGCCAAAAACTCATCACAAACCAGGACTGTGGTTTGAATATGACACAAAAATAGTTTTTACATATTTGTACACTATTATTACCCCTTTCTTACACACATCTAACAATTGACACAATTTGTGTTGTCCCTGAGCACACACATTCAAATGTGTTGTCCCTGGGCACACACATTCAAATGTGTTGTCCCTGAGCACACCCATTTTGTGTTATTTCTGACACAGTACTTTTTAGAGTGCACATGTAGGGGTAGTGGCGTCTCGATTCACGTTAAGACAGAGAGGAAGGGGTGTGGCGAAGGGCTTTCCACCCCTCCGAAAGGAGATTTTACGATACCACACTCCAGATCGAGGGCTACGACAGATTTCCCTAAATGCATTGCGAAAGCCTTTAAAAAATGCGGCATCCACAACGACACACAACTTTAAGTAACTTCGCCGCAATTGACGGTTTTAAAGTGGTAATATATTCCATTGTACTAAGTTTAACATTGTCTAAATGTGTTATTTTTCTCCGTGAAACGCACATGAAAAAAAAATGCTATTAACGTCAACCTAATGCATAGAATGAGTGACAGCTGTGAGTGTCGTTCCGTGATTGTTGAAGGGGTGTCTCAATTCGTAGTGGTTGCGTTTCGAGCCCTACACCTTACAGCTTTGCTTAAAGGGACACTGTGTGAGATTTTCAGTTGTTTATTTCCAGAATTCATGCTGCCCATTCACAAATGTTACCTTTTTCATGAATACTTACCACCACCATCAAATTCTAAGTATTCATTATGACTGGAAAAATTGCACTTTTCATATATGAAAAGGGGATCTTCTCCATGGTCCGCCATTTTGAATTTCCAAAAATAGCCATTTTTAGCTGCAAAAATGACTCTACTTGGACCATACTAGAAAATATTTGTTTATTACTCAGTAAACTTTCATGTAAAGATCAAATTTGTCAATAGGCAGCCCAGTTTCAATAAGCAGCATAGTTGCAGTACCTTTTTTGACCATTTCCTGCACAGTGTCCCTTTAAAGCACGAGGGGCAGGTGAAGGCGTAGGGGTAGGGGTAGAAATTAGAAATGGGAAAGGCCCTTACTGGTCATGAAGAAAAGGGTCTGCTTGTCAAACACGCACACTCACACACTCGTGCACACACACACACTTGTGCACACACACACACTTGTGCACACACACACTTGTGCACACACACACACACACACACACACACACACACACACACACACACACACACACACACACACACACACACACACACACACACACACACACACACACACACACACACACACAGAATTACTTTCTCTCTCTCTTTCTCTCTCTCTCTCTCTCTCTCTCACACACACACACACACACACACACACACACAAACACACACACACACACACACACACACACACACACACACACACACACACACACACACACACACACACACACACACACACACACACACACACAATTACTTTCTCTCTTTCTCAATCTCTCTTAATTAATAACTTCAAGAAAGTCTTATTCGCCGATGACACCAATCTTCTACTCTCACACCATGACCCATCTATATTACTATCAATGGCCAACGAGGAAATAGGAAAAATCAGTTTATGGATGAAATGCAACAAGCTCTCCCTAAACACACAAAAAACCAACTACATCCTATTTCAGTCTACTAAAAATAAAAAAAACAAACAGACAACTCATGCCTCAAAATTGATGGGGACGAAATAAAGAGAGTGAGTCACACAACATTTCTGGGAGTACATATAGATGAAAGCCTTAACTTTAAACACCACATTGAACTTCTCACAAAAAAACTAACCAAATATTATGGCCTGTTCAGGCCCGTTTCTAGGATTTTGGGGGCCCTAGGCAAAGGGGTTGTCGGGGCCCTAGGGCTTTTTTTTTGGGGGGGGGGGGGGGTTGGGCTCCTGACGGGGCAGCCACGGCGCCAGAATTTCTGTTTCGGATGGGCCAGACCTGGATGGCACTTCAGTCATTGTCACATACTGTAGCCTACCAATACAACATCATGTCACATGGAAACATAATGAAACAAACAAGTCACCTTAGACAGTGTTGTGGCTATGCAGGGCAACACATGCATGAAGGGCAATGAATGCATTAAGAGCACGCATACACCAGCATTTTTTCGGTGAGGAAAAGCAATCTAGGTATTATGGTAACTAGTCCACTTCATTTTATGAAACTTTATGAAGAAAGACCTGGGAAAATATAGCCCATTCCATTCAGTAAGCTCATCTCAAATGAAAGTAGGCATAAGGCCCAATCGGGGTTTTTTTTTTTACCCTACCACGAAAATCATGATATGCATTGCCAATAACAAATAAAGAATGGTCTAGTCTTTCCAGCCACTTTGAGAATCTAACCGAGGGTGCTCCATTTGTGCAAAACGAAATATTGACTGGTAAAACAGTAGGCGTAGCCTACAGTTCAGAACAGAAGCTCAAGGCTGAGAAACGAATGAGCAGGCACAGTGGGGTTGGGGGGATATGAGATCTTGGTAAGCCAGAATTCTGTAACCAAGACAAGGGGGTCTCCCCGACTATAGCCTATTTTTTCGTAGGCCTATTGCATCCATCACGCACTTGAAAATACAATCCAAATGTTTGTGTTATTAGTAGTACCGCAGCAAACACGAATAGGCAGCGACCAAGGATCACTGAACAACCTCCGCGGTTGACAACTGTGTTATAGGGACCAATATCCCGGTGTCCTTACCTTGCGTTGTCTTGACCGCAGAATGTATCCCAGAATGTATCCCAACCTCTAACTGTAATCCACGCGTTTCCACAATCATGGTCCCAAATTCCAATGTGTAACCCCACATATAGTAATAGCCAGAAATGAACTATTGTGCTACAATTTAGCTATCCCACTCATCGCACTTGTGACTCCTGTTATCCGATAGGGCTACATTGTTCATTCGTTTCTTCTTGCGTTTGTCCACATCCAAAACAGTTCCGTGTCGAAAAAAGGTGCGTTATTGAACAATCGACGTTTGCAGTGCTTAGGCTACAGCACGTGGATGTTTTTGAAAACATATGTAAACTGTAAATGAAGCATCTCGCTGTCTGTGCGATGTCAACTGGCCTGGGACAGTCTGGTGGTTTGGCAGCAGTACAGAGAGTAGCCTAATGTGTCGTCTTCAAGATTAACTTTTATTATAAAAGCAACTGTCTCCAAAAATGTAATGTAAACTGGCGTCTGCGTAACATCCAGTGAGAGATTGTGTCGCTCCATTTTCAGTTTGTATTTGCGTGGAATATGATGCTTGAACCAATTGGAAGGGGGGCCCTCTCCAGATGGGGGTACTTTGACTATATTGTCTATGCGCTCGCTGTTCGGCAATTGACATTTCCACGTTGTCGCTGATGCAAACCTATTGGAAGGGGGCCCCCTCGAGCAAGGGGGTATTAGGGGGGCGCTGTCGCTTCCCTCGCAGCAGAGCCCTTCATACAGGCGACGGTGCCATATTATGAAGCTATTTAAAATCGTCATTGCTGTTGGGTACATAACCTGTCGTCCTTGGGGGCCCCACCTACTCGGGGGCCCTAGGCAACTGCCTACATTGCGTACCTTAACGCAACGGGCCTGGGCCTGTTCTACAAACTCAGACACTACCTCCCACGTACAGCACTACTCACATTATACAAATCACTTTTTGAACCACATCTTCACTACTGTAACATCATCTGGTGCAATACATTTCCTACTTATATACAGAAATTACAATCCCTACAAAAGAAGGTCATCCGCATCATGTTCTGGACACACTAAAGACACCCAACAGATCCTCTATTCCAGTCTGCAAATATCTTAAAGCTTGAGGACC
>NC_085865.1:10957503-10960003 GCF_034702125.1 Engraulis encrasicolus | reverse complement strand
TCTGTAGGAAAGGCCTAAATGACTAATGTATGTACCCCATGTTGTATATGTAACGTAATGTAACACATCCCATGTTGGACACTCATACCTTTTTTCAGGATGATCTCCATGGCTTCCTTGGCCCCAGCAAAGGCCACCGCATGGATGGCATAGTGGCCCAGCTTATTCTGAACACACATCTTGCCCCCATACTTAAACTACAGAGAGAGGGGGGGGTTAGGGGAGTGAGAGAGAGGGAGAGAGAGAGAGGGGTGGGGAGAAAGAAAGAAAGAAAGAAAGAAAGAAAGAAAGAAAGAAAGAAAGAAAGAAAGAAAGAAAGAAAGAAAGAAAGAAAGAAAGAAAGGAAGGAAGGAAGGAAGGAAGGATGGAAGGAAGAAAGACATTGCAGAGAGAGAGAGGATGAAAGAAAGAGTGAGAGTAGGAGGGAGAGAAGGACAGAGAGAAGTATTATTGCGTATATTATACAACTTAAAGACAGACAGACACAGAGTAGGCTACATTTGTAAGACTGCTAATGTGCTCCATTAGAAAGTATAAATAAACCATAAATCTCACTTAGGAAATGAAATGATGTATACTATATGGAGAGAGAGAGAGAGAGAGAGAGAGAGAGAGAGAGAGAGAGAGAGAGAGAGAGAGAGAGAGAGAGAGAGAGAGAGAGAGAGAGAGAGAGAGAGAGAGAGAGAAAGACTAAAAAGTGTCAAGACATCGAACACATTAATCAGACTGTATGTGTAGTGTATGAATCTGCTGTGTGTAGCCATATTGGATAGCAGCACTCTCAACAGGTGCAGTATGACATTGCTTTTTTTATTTTTTTTATTTTTTTTTAGGGGCTTTTATGCCTTTATTTGATAGGACAGTCTGAGATGGTGAGAGGAAGCAAGCGGGACCGAGAGACGGGGTGGGATCGGGAAATGACCCAGACCGGACTCGAACCGGGGTCCCCGCTGGCATGCAAGCCCAAATGTGGGGGCTTAGCGCGCTGCACCACAGCGCCCCTGACATTGCTATTCTGAGATTCATTTTCATGCATTGTGTTGGTATTTACCATTATACTTGCAAAAATAAGTATTATAGTCAGAGGTGTCAAAAGTAAGAAATTAAAGTAAAAAAAAGGAACACAATTTCCTTCCAACACTGATAAGCTTATTTGAGTGACAAGTAGACTTGTCTGATAAGCTACCTCTGTGCTGGTTGGATCAAAGTTGTGGTGGGTTCCTGTTAGATTTTTTGTGTTTTTCAGTAACAACACAGTCAATCTACTCATTACGTACAATGGAGTAAATGGTGTAACAGCTGTGTAATGACATGTGCTAGTGTTGTACTTACACCACACATTTACTTTTACTTTTGACACTTCTGATAATGGCAATGGCTTAAACAAACTGTACAACAAGTAGTGGCTGTCGTGACGTGCTAGCAGCAATTCTTGTAGCAATAAAAGTAGTAATAGCAGTTAGATGGTAATGGGAATGCAACAGCAAAAACTATCCAGACAGGCCCCAGACTTAGCCTACTCTCAAACATTGTGCACGGATGTGGAACAAAATCAGCTATAAATGAAATACTTGGAATAAATATGCAACTCTTCTTGAATAAATAACAAACTGGAGAATGGGGAGGCGGAATACTTCATGTCTGCGTGTGTTTGAGTGTAGAGAGTACAGAATCAGGGCCGTAACCAGACATTTTCAAATACTGAGTTCAAATACTGCTCTACTAAATACTGTACATTAAGAATGCTCTAAAGCTCTTTGGTCAAACTCTTCAGTCTTTTTTTCATTATCTCTGCCAGGAGGTTATGTGATCGCCCGATTTGTGCGTTGGCATGTCCGTCTGTTCGTTCCCTGCTATTTTGCAGCCTGCCACAAGGTGGTCGAGGTGAGTTGAGCAATGACAGAACGTGCCTGCGAGCTGGATGGTCAGTGTGACCACTGCCAGAATGTATAACGCGCGGATTTGCTGTGCCTACATTGGCTGCATAGCCAATAACACACCAAATCATATATAATATATAGCCTACAATATGGCACATATATCGTCGCGGAGTTAATTGTTCTCCGAATGTTTGCCCTGTCAACCAAATCAGCTTTCGCTGAGTTAATTGTTAAGTGTTTCCCTGTTCAGTTGAAGTTCACGAAGGGTGGAGATATAACGGTGAACAGTGGTTAACAGTGAACAGACAACGCCGAGGAGAGAGAGGTGTCCAGTTCACTACATTTAAGGTTAATCGAAGTTGTGTTGCGTTGCGACAGTCACAAAGTCAGACAATGTGCAATGCGCGGATCTGCTGCGCCTGCATGCCTGAAACATAGGCCTACTTGCGAGCCAATAGCGCCATAACATAACGTAATAATGTCATATAGTATGTCACGCATATCATCGCAGCTTTTACGGAGTTAATTGTTCTCTGAGTGTTTTCCCTGTCAACCAAAAAAGCTTTCTCTTGTCTGTCCAGTTGAAGTTTGCACGAAGCAAGGATGGAAAAATTAACAAC
>NC_085865.1:10950003-10952503 GCF_034702125.1 Engraulis encrasicolus | reverse complement strand
TTATGGCCCTGGCACTGGTCCGAGAACAAATGACCACTATATATAATTGGGATGCAATAACTTGAAGATTAGATTGGATTAGATTAGAGTAGGCTCCACTTTATTGTCATTACACATGTAACTGCCGGGTAATGAAACGTGCGATGGCGGGGGAGTTCTACCGTTTACGTTTAAGTTTAAAGTTTAGCATTAACGACCCACCAAGGTATAATTAAGTGATACATTACCCCACCTTAGCGTCTTATTTTGGTTTCTTTTTAGGGGGTCCTTGATTTTGATTGGGTGGCTCTGTATGCCCCAGTGTTGCCTGTTTTTCACACGATTACCCAATGTATAGTGCTCATAATGCCCCAGGGTAGTAGTCAGAGGGTATTATTGCTTATTTAACCCATTTACAGTTACACTGCAGGATATGGTCTAAAAGGGTACTGCAACTATGCTGCTCATTGAAACTGGGCTGCCTATTGTCAAATTTGATCTTTTCGTGAACGTCTACTGAGTAATAAACTACAATCTAGCATGGCCCAAGTACAGTCATTTTTGAAGCTAAAAATGGCTATTTCTGGAAATTCAAAATGGCGGACCATGGAGAAGATCCCCCTTTTCATGTAAGAAAAGTGTGAATTTTTTTCAGTCATAATGAATACTGAGAATTTTATGTTGTAAAAATGTAACATTAGTGAATGGGTAGCATGAATTCTGGAAATAAACAACTAAACATCTCACACAGTGTACCTTTAAGCCTGATGCTGCATATACGCTACATTGACCTAGCCGCCTGGAGCTGCATAGATGCAATATTCAGACTCATGAGATTTGAGATTTTTAAAATTAAAAATGTGGGTATGTAGGAGCTGAATGAACACATTTTAATGCAAGAGGAGTGTCTCTTCATGTTTTTATGTGCTTTTGGAGGCTGAGACCTTTTCCCCTAAAAGGGCTGAGGGATTTAGCAGGCGTTTTTTGCAGGTGCCTTAGGCTAAAATGGCTTAATATGATGATACCAACAATCCCGTTGTTTGGTTCCCCAACCTTTTTAGCACCAGGGACCGGTTTGAGTCCCATTTTTTCCCCGCGGACCGGCAGTCACGCGTTATAATAATAATAATAGTAATAATAATATTACACCCATATTAGCCTAGGTTAATTATTATTATTATTTGTTATCATTGTTATTATTAATAGGCCTAATAATAATAGTATTAATAGGGTCTAAAAATAAGGCCTAATCTTTTTCCTTCACTCCATTCAAAATGTGTAACAGGCTACATTTAAACATTTGACTATTAAACTGACAATTACCCCACTAATTTGTGGAGCCAGGTCATAGGGCTAGTGGTGCAAGGAATGATCACCCAAAACTACTGCGTACTAGGCTGCTACTATTTTTCACCATGCGAGAAAGTGCGCTCCCTGGCCATGTTAATTTTCATTGAGGACAATTTTGCGCAGTGAAATTCACGGCTATTATGACTGGGTTATAGGTCTCCTGGCTAAGTGGCGCTTCTATTAATTCAAGGTCAACTGTTTCCAACTAGCAGTCGTCATTGTTTTTTCGAACACCACGGGAATAGTTGGAAGCTGGAATTTGATACCGCTGAAGTTTGCTACTGTCGCGTTTGTGTGGACTGACGCATAACCAGTGTGTGATTCTACCGCAGTCTGAGTGCGCAGTTTTATCTGACAAAAACCCAATGCAATATTTTAAAAAGAGGCAACGGGTTACATATCATCGCCTTGTTTTCTGCTAACGCTGACTTTCAGGAGCTCCTGGAACAAGCGTTGGTCGTTATTAGTTGCAACGATATGGTCTCGCAACGCAATTAGGCCTACGTTCGTAACACAGCGTTGCTGTCACGAAACTGAAATAGCAACAAATGATAGAAGTGGATTTCTGAAGTTGCTCCCAAAAGTTTGCTTCGCAACGTTCAAAAGCCTTAAAAAGAAGAGCCAGAGGACACAACACTCCAAAATGACACATCCACTGTTTACATTGCAGTGATTATAAAGTGGGCGCAGCCTCGCAGCATGCTTCTGGAGCATTTGACATTCAACTAGTGATTGGACGGCACATACAGTTTGCTTGTTATTGAAAATTAAAATAGTTGTGCTATGTCTAGTAATGCAAATATTAGTATGGCAATACTAAAAGTTATATTTGAGATATGTTCTGCACTGTAGTTCATAACAAAGGCATGTCTTCTGGATTGGGTTTTTTTTGTAATTATTATTTTTTATGTCGTGCGGCCCGGTATCAAATAGTCCACGGACCGGTACCGGTCCGCGACCCGGTGGTTGGGGACCGCTGACGTAAAGTACTGCTATTCCGGAAACGAGGGTGTTGGTTCTCAAGAGTCAAATGATTTGCTCTCTTGTCTGCATGCTGCTCTAGGGCTCTGATCCAGCATGTACCAATTCAGTCTTTGGAGCAGAGGGTTACTGGTTCAAATCCCACCCCTGACTCTCCCTACACTTCCAGTCATGGCTGAACTGCCCTTGA
>NC_085865.1:10922503-10942503 GCF_034702125.1 Engraulis encrasicolus | reverse complement strand
GGTGGTGGTAAGTATTCATGAAAAAGGTAACATTAATGAAGCATGAATTCTGGAAATAAACAACTAAAAATCTTGCACAGTGCACCTCTAAGGATTAAAGCGCCAGTCTCTACCAGGAGTCTCTGGTGCAAAATTAAAGTAGATCACATTATTACATTACATTACATTGCATTTGGCAGACGCTTTATAACCAAAGCGACTTTCAAAAGAGGACATAATCAAGCCAACATCACAAGCAAATACAAAGTGCACAGGAAATATGAAGAGTTCAGATGCAAAACCCCCTAACTCCATTTCTGAAGACCTGCACTTCTATATTTTTAGAGAACCCTGTTGTTGGTTTGGTTTACATTTATGTACTTGATAATACATATAAATAGTTATATTACATACATGAAATAGAAAAATATGCCATTTTGATAGCTGTGTATTAAATAAAAATGAATTAAGATTATTTTCTGAAAAGGCACTTGGGGGTTTTGCATCTGAACTCTTCATATACAAAACAACAAGTGCAGTTGCAAAGAGGGGTTAGGTTTTTTTTTTTCTTTTTTTAAAAAAGAGTAAATAAAGAGCAAATAATGAGTACACACACAACACACACAAAAACACACACACACACACACACACACACACACACACACACACACACACACACACACACACACACACACACACACACACACACACACACACACACACACACACACACACACAAACTAAACTAAACTAAACTAAACTAAACTAAACATCATGTCAAGAGTCTGCCCTGGGGCTAGGCCAGCTTAAGCATTAGTCCAGTTAGTATATACTCTCGAAAGAGGAAGGTCTTTAGTTGTTTCTTGAAGGCTGCAAGAGATGTGCTTAGTCTTGCTGCCTCTGGGAGACCGTTCCACCACTTGGGTACAACAATGGTTGCTGTACCATTCAATCCCTACTAAAATCAATACATGCAAATATAACATGGCCTTCCTTGTACAGCACAGGCTCGTCCTGTATGATCTCACAGCCTTATTACAGTCTCCTTTAGTCTCTTAAGTGCCTTTAGTCTCTCTGGTGAATACACTTAAAGAGATACACTTAGTCATGAATGATGCAAGAGTGTTAAGCAGTGTGTCCTTGTAGTTGAAGTGGTGTGTTATCTGTGCTATGTGTGTTGTGTGTAGAAAGTAATGAGGTGTACTACAGAATATATAGAAACCTAGTAATGAGGTCTAATACCGAATGCAGAGTGTGGGCACCATACTCAGCATCATACTGTAACACACACACACACGCACGCACACACGCGCGCACACACACACACACACACACACAATACTCTGTATCATACTGTACCACGTGAGCCTCTCTCTCTCTCTCTCTCTCTCTCTCTCTCTCTCTCTCTCTCTCTCTCTCCGTCTCCATCTCTAACTCTCTCTCTCTAGCCCTCTCTATCTCTATCGCCATCTCTCTCTCTCTCTATCTCTCTCTCCGTCTCCATCTCTATCTCTCTCTCTCTCTCTCTCTGTCTCACACTCTGTCATGCACGCACACAAACACACAGACATACACACGCACACACGCACGCGCAGACACACACACACACACACACACACACACACACACAAGCATGCACGCACGCACGCACACACACACACACACACACACAAAAGCCCATCTGCTACATTCAGTCTTGCCAGAGGTGCAGCAATGTGGTAGGTTGTGTGTGTATGTGTGTATGTGTGTGTGTGTGTGTGTGTATGTGTGTGTGTGTGTGTGTGTGTGTGTGCGTGTGTGTGTACGCGCGTGTGCACGTTTCTGTGTGTGTGTGTTTGTGCACGCGCGTGTGCATGTTTGTGTGTGTGTGTTCGTCTATAGGGGAATGGAGGGAGTTTTTCTCCTTCACCTTATCACCTCTCTCAAGTCATCATTTCCCCACGTGAACAATTCATTGCCTCTTTTACTCCCACCCTTCATCTAGTGTGTGTGTGTGCGCCTGCGTGCGTGCGTGCGTGCGTGTGTGTGTGTATGCGCATGCGTGTGCGTGTATGTACTTTCACACTTGTATGCCTTAATGGTGTGTGTCTCTGTGTGTGTGTGTGTGTGTGTGTGTGTGTGTGTGTGTGTGTGTGTGTGTGTGTGTGTGTGTGTGTGTGTGTGTGTGTGTGTGTGTGTGTGTGTGTGTGTGTGTGTGTGTGTGTGTGTGTGCGTGTGTGTGTGTGTGTGTACCTGTGCGCTTGTATGCCTTAATGGTGTGTGTGTGTGTGTGTGTGTGTGTGTGTGTGTGTGTGTGTGTGTGTGTGTGTGTGTGTGTGTGTGTGTGTGTGTGTGTGTGTGTGTGTGTGTGTGTGTGCGTGTGTGTGTGCGTGTGCGTATGCGTGTGTGCACGTGTGTGCGTGTGCATGCTTTTGTTGCATGCCCATGGGTTTGTGTGCCTTAATACTGTCTATGCGGGTGTGTGTGCATGCATGCACGCACGTGTGCGTGTGTGTCTGTGCATGTGTGTGTGTAGTGCTTTTCTCTCCCGCTCTCCTACCTGCGGATGACTTAAAGGCAGAAGAGTGTGCTGTGGTGGGCAACAGTGGGACTGGGTAACACTTCACAATTGCAAAAATGGTTAACTAATGGTAAGCTAATGGTTTGTTGAGGATCTATAATACTATTATAAGCATTGATATATCATTATTAAATAAATTGTGAAACACTTACTAAACATTTGCGTTTGACAATAACATATTAGGTCTGCACGATTATGGAAAATTTGTAATCACGATTATTTTGATCAAAATTACAATCACGATTATTAATCATGATTATGCAGGAGAGCTTATGCCCCCCATCCCCCCAATTTCCGGGGCATCATAATAATACCTTACCATTAGTTAACATTAGTTAACATTAGTTGATCATTAGTTAACCATTTCGCGAAAGGTTATTGTGAAGTGTTACCAGTGACTGTGCACCATGCTTGCTGTGTGTCTCCCTGACTGCTATGGGAATTGGTTGTGGCTGTAATGGTAACTTGTGTTGACAATACTTGCTTATAGTATTTTGTGTGTGTGTGTGTGTGTGTGTGTGTGTGTGTGTGTGTGTGTGTGTGTGTGTGTGTGTGTGTGTGTGTGTGTGTGTGTGTGTGTGTGTGTGTGTGTGTGTGTGTGTGTGTGTGTGTGTGTGTGTGTGTGTGTGTGTGTGTGTGTGTGTGTGTGTGTGTGTGTGTGTGTGTGCATGTGTGCATATCAGGGCTTTGAAACAGAATAGAGAATCATTAAAAACAGCTATTTTTTCAAATATGTTGTTCATTGTTCATTGTTAACTGGTTACCATTATTTTTAATTAAAGTTTAAAAAAACAATGACGGTTTCTGGTTTCGTTTCGGCTCCATGTTAAATAGAAAAAGTTCAAGGCATCCATTTTGGTTCCTTCAATCAGTTCAAAGCCCTGGTGCGTATGCATGTGTGCATGGACACGTGCACGTATTTGTGTGCATGTGTGTCCAGCTTGAGTTTATATTGGCATTTCCAGAAGTCAGTGATGTAAAGATGCAATGAGAACACTTTAGTATGATCTGGCGTCACGAACAACCACTCACATGCCTCAAGCCTCTGACATGATTGTGTTATCTAAAAAGCCATAATTATATAACATACATGTAATTGCAACAGAAAGATGGATTTCCAGGCCTTTATTTGTTCCTGGTAGGAGATGAAATGTGACCTAATGACCTGGACCCATGGGCTTATCCGAGAGGTCAGCCATCCATACACAGCGAGTTCATCTCTTCGGATACAGTACATCCGCATCTTAGCAACACGATTAGCCTGCTCCTGTGCTTCTTTAGCATATTACTCCTAGATAATCCTTCTTGTCCTGAAAAGCACCTTAGCAGCCTTAGGGCCTCTCTCCGCACACTGGTTCCAACAGCACTGCGGAGTACTATCAGTTCCGATGATTTCGGCTACCCCCTGCACACTGGTGCAGACATACCATAGAAAATGGAATGTGTGAGCTTAGAATTATAAGGTTCTATCTCCGTTTAGGGTAGTTCTGAGATATTTAACATCAACGTTTTTTACATCCCAGGTGTTTGGTGAGATAGATACTTTTTATTTTATTAATAACAATGTGAAATATATATATATATATTTTTTACAAAAATAACACCACACAGGCACTAATAAACATGTAATGGGTCAGATTATGTCAAAAACTCAATTTTACCAAAAATGGAGATAGAACCTTATACTTCTCAGCTCATGGTCAATTTCATCACAACAGAGCGTGGATAAACGATGGGCGGCTCGGACAAAATAGAGCTTTGCTTACATGCCTATGTTTCCCTGGACTGTATCTATTTCTAATATTTTATTCCTTGTGATTTTATTCCCTGATTTTTTCCCCTGAGCACTTTGTTACTCAATATTGTAAATTAAAGGAGCTACAGTATATGCATGAAACTGGTCTTACCTTAGCAGTTGGACTATATCCTTAACTTACTACTGCTTGATTAGGGACAGTATGTTTGCCTTCACTCCTCAATTCCTTATGAGGTTTTATGTGATGATGCACATTGAACTGCCTCGTTCAACGAATTAAATGTGTTATATGCTGTAAATAAACCTGACCTTGCCTTTCCTTATTCCTTAAGACTTGGACACTACATCCTTGTTCCTTAGTTCAAGTTCAAGTTCAAGTTCAAGTTTATTACAGCCAAATCAACAGTATAGCATACAGTTGCTAGGAATGTCTTTTCGTTTGCTTGCAAATTTAACAACACAAATACACATAGCTCCGACAAAAGACAAGAAAACAAGAGGGGCCAGAAATAAACAGAGAATTACACATACAAATAAACATTGAAAAGTGCAGTAAGACATAATACAGTACATAGTGCAAGGTAGGCAGAGGTAGAAGGCCAGGCAGTGGAGTGGCTGTAAAGTGCTAGTGCATGTTCAAGTTCAAGTTCAAGTAGCGGATGGCTTGTGGGTAGGTGCTGCCCCTAAAACGTGTGGTATTGCATGGGATGCTGCTGATGCTGACGCTTTCCCTGATGGAAGGAGTGTGAATAGATGGTGTGCAAGATGCGTGGGGTCAGAGATGATGTTCTTGGCTTTCCTGGCTATTCTGGTGTTGTGCAGTCTTAGGGTTGGGTTGCAGTCCCCCTTTCTCCTCACTTCACACGTAACTTTTGTTTGGAGTCTACTTAGAGATTAAAAGACACCAGTCAATCTTCCCTGTACTTTCTCATGACCTTATGCCCTCTTATTCTAGTAAGTCATATGTGTGATGGCAAACACCAACAGAGCTAATGTGTGTGGTGTGGCACTCCCAGTGCAGTCCCACTTAAAACACAGATGAGTGTGTGTTATTCGGTTAAGCGCTCATGAGTGTGTGATATTCAGATGATTAGGAGTCTTGGTAATATGATTAGGAAGCAATCTAGCAGGATCCCATTACGGCCCTAATGACCACCAGGGCTGGAACTGGAGGACACCAGTCTAGGGATTGGTGACAAGCACGCACGGATCCACGCACGGACGCAGGGACGCAGTGACGCACACACACACACACACACACACACACACACACACACACACACACACACACACACACACACACACACACACACACACACACACACACACACACACACACACACAGTCATGCTCTTTCTCTTACACACAGTCTCTCTCCTCTCTCTCTCTCTCTCTCTCTCTCACTCACACACACGCACGCACACGCACACGTACAAAAGGGTAATCGTTTCTCAGAAGCAAGCGGTTAAAACCACATTATGACTGCATGTGTGTGTCTGCGGCACTAAAGGGCCGTACACACACATCGCTGCTATTTACTAGCTTCTCGCTTGCTCGCCTACTCGCCACTCTATCATGGAACGTTCGCTGAAAGTTCCCGCGGCTTTAACTGCCAATGAACAGGTGAGAAGTACCGAACTCTGCATTCCAATTAGTTACTCGCTTACTCGCCTCGCTCGAAGATAATACAGTTTCAACTCGGGATCCGCCCACATCGTATCGCTTGTACAGTACTCGCCTACTCGCCTGCTAGTCTCGCTGGAACACATTGACGTGTACGGCCCTTAACTCTCTATTGTCAAGTAGTCAGTTGCATGCGTGTGTGTGTGTGTGTGTGCGTGCGTGCGTGTGTGTGGTACTCACCCTGCGGTCCGGTGGCGGTGACCAGCAGTCTAATGGCCTCCATGCTTCGGCCGGCGGTGGCGTGGTGGAGGGGGGTGGCACCGGACTCATCCCTCGCCACCACACATTCTGGGTACTTCCGGATCAGGCTACCCAGAGACGACACGTTCCCCTCGTTAGCCCACTGGACAGGAAGGGACGCAGGGGAAAAGTGTCAATAAAATGTATTATGTGTATACTGCACTACAGCATAGCTGGTGGCATAGCTGGGTAAATGAGGCGGAGGGTAGAATAAAAAAATAATAATAATAACAAAAATGGATGGGTTGTATGGAGGAGAGGAATGTAATGTATAGTATGTATAGTGTATATGATTAGATGTGTGCTGTATGTGAATGTCGGAGGATGTTTATGTGTCTACGTATGAAAATGGTGTCTATATGTAGGCCTATAGCAAATGAGATGTGTACTACAAGATCAAACCTGATGGAACTGAACAGTCTGATGTGAAAAAATATCGCTATGGGACAATAAAGAATCTAATCTAATCTAATCTAAAAGGCAAAGTGTGGTAATTATGGCAGCATTGAAACTGAGAAAAAAGACTTTCAAAGTATTCTGCCCTAAGCAAAAAGGCAGTAACTGCATTGCTGTTTAAAATGAGTTACTATGACTTCAATGCCATGTATATCAAAGTCTAAAGTTAAATAAAATGATTGATCTTCAAAAAAGGTGGTAATATAAAGTAACAAAACTGTCACATGCCAATAATTTCCCAAACAACACTTAAACTGGATTGCAGTATCATTTTAAAGTCAACAGACTCAGTTTTGACCTCTGCACAGTTACGGCGTTTTTGCTTTGTGGGGCAGTATTGGTATTAGGTTGGATAATGTAGTTACTGCACATTTTACAAAGCAATATCTCTAAAAAGGAAAACATTTAGACCATAAAACTTTGTCACAAGATAAAGGAGGTGTTATAAAGACCGTTTTCAGTCTGAACTCAATTTTGCCATATGTGCAATATTACTGCACTTTGCCTTTGGGCAATATAGTAGAGGAGTCAATCGAGGCCATAGAATATACAGAATAATGTTTTGTGGTGTCAGAATTGAGCATCCAACACAAAGAGAGAGAATGCAAAAAAGATATAGACAAAAACTCTCACTACTCACAAGCATGACTTCCAATACAAGCATTTGCAAAGGTACTGAGGATTACACACCAGAGGTCTTCTCAAGAATTTTTCAGAAGGATGAGTTTTATCTTATTGAGAGCAGAGCAGACGTTTCAGCATGCTTTTGTCAGTACAAAATATTGAAACCCTGTCTGCTTTGTTCTCAATAAAAAATAAACTTTTTGTGCCTGTGTTTCTTTCTAGGTCAGACTGGTTCGCACACTGATAGAATTTCATTCCTTTTGAACTTTTTTGTTTGGGTCCATGTGCCTGTTGATGGAATCTAAATATTGCCCCCAATCTCTTGCATAACTTTTCAATATCCATGCATCAGTGGTGTAGTCTACTTTTTTATGGTGGGTATACTGTATATTTGAGCATTTTATGAAGTGGATATACTGTATATATTTGTGCTATTCAAAATTATGGATCAATCAATTTTAAGTGGGTATACTGAAATCCCTGATATTTAGAAATGGGTATTCTCCGTATACCCGCGTTCTACGTAGACTACACCACTGCCCTGCATTGCTTTATCCGTGACTGAACAACTTTCTCTTAGTTATTATGAGGCAATAAAGTTGCATTGGCCAGAAGGCCTCCAGGGGATACTTGTGAATCACTAGTGTTGATTGCTATGAGCTAATGTCGCCTTCACGGGCTCGGGACCTCTCGAGACAGCTGACGACACTGCTTACGTGACAACCGAGTTCTGGACTTGGCACATGAACGCCACTGATCCCGGAACAATCGGAAATCATGCGTGTTTTGTTTTGGTTCTCTTTTCTTTTTTTCACCTCCACTTGAGCCTCCACACCCACGACATATCATTTTAGCTGAAGTAAGCTAAATTAAACAGTCAGAGACCAGCATTGCTGTCATATATGCATCTGCAATTGAATGACATCAACTGGTGTTGTTGATAGTGATTACAAGACGATATTTTAGCTTTTATGATACTGTTTACATGTCAGTTGCATGCATGGGCGCCATGTTGATGATGCGTGTGTCGTCACACAAAACACAAGCTCGGGAACTCGTTGTTCTATACTTCCGCCAGAGATCAACCTCGATAATTATCAATCTGACATTGCATCACCAAATGTTCACTCCCACTTTCCCGAGGTTTTAGGTCGGCTTTCTGGGGATTCTCGACTTTTTGAATGAGCTATAAGACCACCACTGTGTGTGACATCATTCCATGTGACATCACCTCCAGTGAGGGCTTTTTAAACTCAGACATTGGCTTTGTTCTAGCTCTTCTGTTCTGTACCTGTCAGCATATAACACCTCTTTAGGGAGGGAGAGAGAAAGAAAAATGGAGAAGGCCTGGGGCCTTTTGTCTCTTTAGCTCCCTCCCTAACCAAATAAACCGTGCCTCTAAATTTCAACTGCTGAACTGAATCTGAAGTCTGACATATTAATTAGTAGTAAAACCCAATTTCTCTCAGATTTAGTAGGTGTCCATCTGCATCTATATCGCAATACTTTTGCTGCTTCACCAGAGGAGCAAAGTTTAATATATATATATACTATATATATATACATATATATCTCTCCCTCTGGTTGTGTTACGGTCAAAAATGACCGTTTTGAAACTTCATTCTATAACTTCTCTATTTGGTAACACTTTATTTTAGGGACACATCTATTAGCACTAATACATACAATATTAATGCCTGTGTAAGTAACTTGTAAGGCATGTACTAAGCAAAATAAGACAGTTGTTAAGCATGTATTCACAAATGTCTTGTTCATGCCCAATTAGGGATTTATTACTAATATAACCTTAGTAAGGACCAGTAAGCCTATATTTCTATTTATTAGTAAGTAGTAAGTGGCAGAATACAATGTGTATAAGCTCCCGATACACTGTGTGAACAAACCCTGAACAGTGTGAAAACAGATGCAGAATAAGGGTCCCTATTCTAAAGTGATGCATTGGTCAGCCCAGATGGCTCAGGGCCTCTGCACTACCAAAGTCCTAGGGCCCCCACACCACCCAGGCCTGCACTACCTAGCCCCCCCGATCTACAAAGTGTAAGGGTATATCAAATAATTAATACTTACCCAGCTGAGTCATCTAGTTTTCTCTCGTTCATATTAATAAGGGAGGTAACAAGAGCTTATATATAGCAAGGATTGAACATACACTTGTCAATGGCGGTGGGTTGGTGAGATGTAATTTTTTTTCATGTACCACTGAGTTTTAATTGTAAAAAAAAAACCCAAAATAAATGCAGGACATTAGAATAATAGTTTTGAAGCAAAACTAAACTACTCTTATGTGATAATTAAGTGAATGTTTGAGAACATTAGCTTCAAGAAGTGCAGTGCATGATGGGTACGCAATGTAGGCCAACAGACAACCTACCCAGCTCTGAGCCTACGTCCTTATCTCCTCCCCTCACTTGTGAAATTTAGTTGCTATCCAAACAATTTGCCATGTACGTAACAACAGAAATATTATCATTGCTGCATTGGCCATGCATTGCATTTCTGACTAAGGGCGTACCCATCATGCATTGCACTTCTTGTAGCTAAGTTTCTCAAACATTAACTTATTTATCAGAAAGGAATAGCTTAGTTTCGCTTCCAAACTATTACTCATCGTTATATTCTGCATTTATTGTAGGGTTTTTACAATTAAAACTAATTGGTGTATGAAAAAATGACATCTCACCACCCACCGTCATTGATAACTTTACGTCCAATCCTTGCTATATAATGCTTCCAATTACTCACTAACATAATGGGTAGAGTAAGTGAGATCTTCATACCTACTGAGACTAATGTAGAATCTGAAATGTTATTACACTTTGCTTCCCGGGGGGGGATTGGGGGGGTCGGAGGCGGGGGAGTAGAGTCGGGGCCCTAGGTAGTGCGGGGGCCCTAAGTCATCTGGGCTGAGCAATGCATCACTTTAGAATAGGGACCCTTATTCCACATCTGTTTTCACACTGTTCAGGGTTTGTTCACACAGTGTACTAGGAGCTTATACACATTGTATTCTGGCCCTTACTGCTTACACATAAATAGAAATCTAGGTCTACTAGGTCCTTACTAAGGTTATATTGGTAATAAATCCCTTATTGTGCATGAACAAGACATTTGTGAATACATGCTTAACAACTGTCTTATTTTGCTTAGTACATGCCTTACAAGTTACTTACACATGCATTAATATTTTATGTATTAGTGCTAATAGATGTGTCCCTAAAATAAAGTGTTACCCTCTATTTTTCATCATACACAAATGACACTTCATGAAATCCTCCAGCTTACCTATTTAAATGGTCAAAATGAAATATAATGAAATTCCTAAAGAATTGTGGAAGATACACCAACTTGTTACAATCATGGTGTTTCGGTCAAAAATGACCGGACCATTTACATTTCCCAGTTATATACAGTTATATTTCATTCACTTTACTGTCATGTTCTTTTTTTGTTAGGCTTTTCAGAATACAGCCATATGTGCCAAATTAGATGTTTACAGTTAGTTGAAATACTTGAAAAAAGTAAAGGTGTTCCAAACGGCCTGAAGCCCTAGACTCCAGAAGGTTAATAAAACAAATTGGTGCAAGATAAGAAAAAAAGCCTACAAATCACTAAAACAAAGCAGAATAACATTTAAATCACATTGGAATTTTTTCAAAAGGATGTCTATAAGGTATCAATCACAAAATATGCAAATCAGATTTTTAATCAATGTATTATTACCTTTTTTGTGTAGGCGGTCAATTTTGACCGTTAACACCATGAACGTAACCATGTTTCTAACACAACCAGAGGGATATATATATATATTTTACCCGGGTTGGGAATCGAACCTGGGTCGCCCGCATAGCAGCTTCAGTCCAGTGCCCAGCCGACTATGCCACGGCCAGGGTTGCCAGATGAGGCTGATGATTTCCAGCCCAAAAAATGCTCAAAACCCGCCTAGGAGCACAAAATCACGCCCAATTGTATTGATTTCTATGGCAAAAATTGGGCGGGTTTTTCTGATAAATGCCATTTTTACCCGCACACGGCCATCCTAAGCAGCCCAATTGGGCGGGAAACAGCCCAATCTGGCAACACTGGCCACGGCTGGGCCATGAGGAGCAAACTTCAGCACCTCAGAGTTTTTCACTGCCCCTGCCACTGTGTCTGATTCATTGGGTATTTCTCAAAACCAAGGCTGTGTCTCAAATGCTGCACTTCGGGCACTGTTTTTCAGTGCCTAGGGCGCTCACGCTGAAATTTTCAGTTGAGCTAGTGCACTGAAAGTGCCAGGATGATCCCCTAACAATGGCGGAAAAATGCAGTGCTTTAATGATGGACACTGCACGCACTAAACGGCGGCCATGTTGACAATGACACGGAGGAAATGTGGCATTCAGTTCAGTAGAAGAGTTTGGTCAACAGTCTCCTAATTCTGTAAGTAATGTTGATGGGACACCAACCTCTTCATGCCAACCGAAGTATTGTATGTGTGATTGTTGTCCTTTGGGCTGAAGGACATGGAAATACAAGCACCAGACGCTGTGCATTGTAAAAAGTAGCCAACTCATATTTAGGCGAGCTAATGCCATGCTCAGCAGTCACTTCCAGCGAGGGCACAGTGCATAGTGCTCAAAATTTTCCACGACACTATGCACTAAAGACCACAGTGCACTGTGTGCACTGTGCACTGTGTGCACTGTGCGCACTGTGCACTGACTGTCTGTGCACTGTGCACTGTGCGCACTGTGCACACTGCGCACTGCGCGCACTGTGCGCACTGTGCGCACTGTGCGCACTGTGCGCACTGCGCACTGTGTGCACTGTGCACTGACTGTCAGAGTGCTGACAAAAGTGCGTCATTTGAGACATAGCCCTAGTCTGCACACTTCCAAGTGTGCTAATCCTAATTAGTCACGCCCAGTGATTGGACACTCCATAGAGTTCACCAAAGAGTATCCAATCACTGTGTGTGACTAATTAGGCTGAGCACACTTGGAAGAGTGCAGACTAGGGCTATGTCTCAAATGACGCACTTTTGTCAGCGCACTGACAGTCAGTGCACAGTGCAGACTAGGAGTGCATCTTAATATGCGTCCTTGCCTCCTCCACTTGCGCTTGTCTCCTCGCCCCGCCTCCTGGCCCCTCCTCCGTGGAGAAAACGATAAAGTTTCCCAGCTGTCAGCCTAGCCACAACAACTTTTGAGGGACTGTTTTTCATTCACCATAACAATTGCACACGAGAGTGATGTCATCATGACGAGAAGCGAGTGGAGGAGGCAAGGTCCCATATTAAGATGCACTCTAGGTTTTCAGAAATACCTTGACTGCACTCCCCCACCTCCCTCAGGCCACTTGCACCTGGCATTTGAATGCTCCAGGTGTGCTCTCAGTGCACCCACATGGTTGTTAATCGGGCTTTGATTGCAATCAAAGTTTGCAGAAAAGCAAATACCCCTAACAGCAAATGATCCATGAAGCACCACTCGCGACTGTATCAAGAGGTGATAATGTATGCCGTGCAGGCAGTTATATACAGTGTACTTCACATTCTTCTGATAAGTAATGGGATGATGATAATAATAAATCGGACTCTTTGAAGCAGAACTGTGCTATCATTAGCTTTCTAAGAGTGCAGTGTAAAATGATAAATAATGGGAGCGATGAGACAGACTACAAGGCAGAACTAATGACAGGGTGTGGTACCTAAATACACAATCACAAAGGTAAAAGGATGTAGAACATCTGAATGTTCCATCACTGATGCGTTCAAGCAGCGATGATTAATGACAAAGGCTGAGAGCTATAACTTTGCACATTGAAATGATAATCAGACCTGCAAAAATATTACAGTCCTCAAAGTTTACTAAAGAGTTCACTAAAGTATTGAAAGATAAAAAATATCTGTATAGTAAGTGCCTCCTCATTGAATTATGACATTCATACTCACACATGTATAGACACATAAAATACACTAAGTATGAATCATGTAAATTATTTCATCACAAAAATGCTTGTCATGTACACAGTACAGTATCAGTGTATGCAAAAGATTTACAATGCAAATGCACTAATGACAAGTTGGAGCAAATACAATATGAAGAGAGGAATGAATAGATCATGTCTTTAGGCAGTGCACTAATCATCTCTTCACCATATCCACCACCACTACGGATCACTACGGTGGTAATTTCATGTTAATTTCATAGTTATTTTGGGGTAATAACTGTTTGTTTTTAGTAACAACAGCAAAATAACCATACAGTTTCTAGTGCACTGTGGTGACACCTTGATGACGTGCAGCACGGTGACACTTTGTTGACACACACACACACACACACACACACACACACACACACACACACACACACACACACACACACACACACACACACACACACACACACACACACACACACACACACACACACACACACACAGACAGACAGACAGACAGACAGACAGGCAGACACACACACACACACACACACACAATGCACTGGGAACTGTATGGTTATTTTGCTGTTGTTACTAAAAACAAACAGTTATTACCCTGAAATAACTATGAAATAATTATGAAATTAACACGAAATTACCACCTTATTAGCGATCCGTAAAGTAAAGTGTTACCACTTCATCCCACTACATGCCATGTAATGAGGCCAGTCGGTGATAGCCATTAGTCCCATATTCTTTACAAGCACAAAGCACAAGGCTTGTTGTCAAATTTGCATTTGCATTAAAGACTTAAAGGTGCACTGTGTAATATTTTTAGTAGTTTATTTCCAGAATAGAAGAGGTTGCCTTTTCACTAATGTTACCTTTTTCATGATTACTGACCAACATCAAATTCTAAATATTCATTATGACTGGGACAGTTGCACTTCTCATGCATGAAAAAGGGAACCTTCTTGGTGGTCCACCATTTTGAATTTCCAGAAATAGGATTTTTTTTAGCTGAAATACTTACTGTACTTTGGTCATACTAGTAAATATTAGTTCATTAATTACTAAATATTCATGAAAAGATCAAATTTGCCAATAGACAGCACAATTTCAGTGAACAGTGTAGTTGCAATACCTACTCTTGCCACCATCTTACACAGTGCACCTTTAAATTTACATGTATCTTTTCAGTACATCTTCACATGTCATATTATAAATTTAGACCTAATGTTACACGCCATTACATACAGTACTTTGACATGTACTGTACCTGATTCATTTAACAGACTGTAAAATAAAGTGTCTAACCCATTGGCACCTACCGTAAAGACCTTGTCGGCATCCATGTTTGCATCCTCCGCGTCGATCACACACTTGTAGATGCTGCCTTCGCGGGACATGGGGAACCACTGGCGGGAGGTGGCTGGGGTCGATTCGGAGCGGAAAAGCAATGCTGAAAGACAGGCAGCAGGAAAAGACTGTGGTTTTAAACTGTGGTGTTGGATGGGAGGAAATGCTCTTTACTGTAATGTCAGGCTGGCAGGGGGAGAGGAGGTAGTCTGTAGCATCATGTCAGTCAGGCAGGCAGACAGGCAGGGAGGCAGGCAGGCGTGCACAGATTCAATTAGGCCTCTTTAGCCGTCATTGCATTATAGCTATCCACCTACATCATCATCATCATCATCATCATCATTATCATCATCTTCATCTTCATCATCACCAGCTGCAGCTGCATCATCACCATCGTCATCATTATCACCATTATCATCCTCATCATCATCACCATCATCACCATCCTCATCCTCATCATCCTCTCCCTCCCACTCATCATCAGTAGTAGTAGACATTGCTTGTTTGATATTTACACTGGTTTGGTGGAAATGGGTAGTAAACTAAAGAAACTCTAACAACAGATAATATTTCACCTGGATGGTTGATTTAAGTCCCGGACCATCGTATCCTGCCTGTTGAATTCTGTCCTCCAATTACAACTGTAACCAATACCCTGTAATATCTATATGTCACTTTGGATAAAAGCGTCAGCTAAGTGTAATGTAATATAATTTAATCTGTATTTTGAGGATCATTTGCTCTGTGTAGTGAGTCGTTTGGAAAACCTTAGTGAGTCATTGGTAAGGGTTTAGCATTGGTCTGCTGGCCTATTACTGCAGGTAGCCTCTTACTGCAGATGGGCCCATCCAGGTGCCTATTCACTCTTTGCTGAAAACACTGAACCATATCATAACAACATTGCTATAATAATGCAGAGGGTCTTAAAGAACTGATTAAGACTTGGACATTACCATTTTGGTTAAAATAAGGTTGTGACAGAGGCTCTGTTTAAATGCAACTCCTCAATACAACTTTGTGATACAAATTATACAATTATGTTTGGAGGAAGAGAAATGTTGCCTATGATCCCAAAGAACACCCTCCTCCCCATCATGCATGGCAGTGGACACATTAGGGTATGATGGTGTTTGGCTTAGGCACAGCACAACCTCAAAAATACTTTGAAAAAATACTTTGAACAAGGTGAAGATCAGCAGGGATGGTCTCGTCTTACAATGAGGATCCCAGGAGAAGCGGCTCTAAGTGCTGTACTATATTATTAGTAATAGCAGTGATTGGCTAGCCTGGTAAACCAGGGCCACCCGCTGGGCGCCGAAAATTTTCAGCTGCGAGTGGGTCTGGCCTCGGATCTGAGAACGTTTTGAACACTGTGCCCTGAGTCTGGCAAAACCAATTACAACGCAGATATTTGTTTTGAATCAAAGCGGGCAGGGTTTTG
The DNA here is from genome assembly GCF_034702125.1 of Engraulis encrasicolus. Classification (NCBI taxonomy): domain Eukaryota; kingdom Metazoa; phylum Chordata; class Actinopteri; order Clupeiformes; family Engraulidae; genus Engraulis; species Engraulis encrasicolus. The sequence goes on along the minus strand of NC_085865.1, from coordinate 10,926,465 downwards.
AGGGAGTGACGACGAAGCTTGCAAAACCGTTGGGAAAGCGCATCAACGGCAAAGATCGGCGATTGGTCAGAGCGCCGGCGCGGTTTGAAAAAACAATAGGTTGTTCTCATCATCAATCGTCCGAGGCATCGTTCATCGGGGCAAGACTAAATTACTCCGGTCTCACATTTAGGATGGTTTATCAGGCTAGTGATTGGCATTAGGGCCAATAGGTTCTAGATTACACAGACTACAATCGATATGTTCACATGTATGATATGGGTTTCGGAGAAGACGGTGAGATAAATCAATATATGCATTCATTATTGCAGGACTAGCTGTCTGGCTGCCTGATCATCACGCACACACTCAGAGACACTCAAACACAGCTGCCCATCACCATAGGGCTGGTTGTCTTATCATCACACACAAAGACAGAGAGAGAGAGGGAGAGAGAGAGAGAGAGAGAGAGAGAGAGAGAGAGAGAGAGAGAGAGAGACGGACAGACAGACAGACAGACAGACAGACAGACAGAAACAGAGGACAGACTGTGTTATCATGTCAGGTTTAGGAGTCTAATTCATGGGTCCATATGTAGCCCCTGAAAGGTCAGTGTCATCACTGGCTAAGCAGCTGCATACAGGCACAGCCCACACCTGCTCTGAGCCAGATTTCATTTTCTCCCCACCGCAAAACAAAATGGAAAACAATCAGCGTCATGACTCATCAACGCTGACTCAGTGTTGCCAGATTGGGCGGGTAAAAAATGGGGAAAATTGCCCATTCTGCGTTTTTTTTAGTCGTTTTGGGCCCATAGAAGTCAATGTAAATTGTTGAATTTGGGCGGAATATAGCGCATTTTGACGGTTTTTGAGAAGCTTTTGGGCGGGATTTGGTCCGACACATCTGGCAACACTGCTGACGCTGTCCATCACTGCTTGTGGTAGGCCAGAGGGTTAATTATGGGTATGGATGTGTGTGTAGTTAATCTGTTCACATTACAGGGCTCACTAGTCATTCAACAAGTCTGGATAACCTCAACTCAATGAGACATGACATGTCATGAAGAACAATACACACAACATGAGCAAGAGTGTTCACAAAGTTCCTTCAAACATGGGCAAAACTTTACACAGTAACACGTTTGGTGGCAAATGATATTAAAATATGCAAATAAACATACTGTGTAATGCTTTGATGTAATAAATCACAGGAGGAAGAAATGTATGAAATGAAATGAAAGCCTTACCCAAACCGAAATCAATCACTTTCTGCATTTTGCTCATTCCTCAAAGCTGGTCTGTTCACCAGTATCACAACGCTGCGTATGGTTGTCAAACTACCCGTCCGGAATGAAGTACAACTAGATTGTCCTGTACACCGTACCGTATCAAACTGCTCTGTCACTTTGTGCTCTGCTCCACTGAAACCGGCACTTTAATACTGGCAGCATAAAATAAATATTTTCCCCACTACAGTACACTTCCTTGCACACAAGGAACACAATTAGACCACTGTTTGCTTTTCACTAAACATGTGACATCAGACAGTTTCCGTGTTCTTGCGTGGTACCTCATTAGAAATCAGTTTGTTGTCATTTTGTTATTCACAGGGTTTTGCCATTTTCTTTTTCTTGACTTTCATGTTACAAGAAAGTTAAGAAATGCAGGAAATGTTGGACACGCATGAGACCATGAAGGATCACTGGCGGAATAGCACCTGTTGTTATTACTGTGAATGACCTTTTGGTTTTTCGCAGTCTCCTATAGGTGTAACCTTTTATTTTTGATAGAATAGGTCCTTTGAACCCAATTATTACATTTAAAACGTTGATGTACATCCCTTCATTAACCTGCTCTACATCCCATAATGTCTCCCTCACTCAAAATACGTTCTGACCCAAAAGAGATACAGTACTTTGACACTTGCCTGAATTTTAATCAAAACTTTCAACATGCACACTCCTTCCCCATTTCAATATGCAGTATAGCTACCGTCTATTGTCATGGTTAGCATCCATTAGCACATATCATCTAATTGCAGCATTAATAAATATAGGGTGCGATTCGTTGGAAAACCAGAAGGGGGGATAGGTTTCAGATTTTGAGCAATAGCAATGGAATTACATTGAACTGTGATAAAAATCATGTAGAAAAAGTGATATCAATATCAGAAGGGGGACAATACCCCCCATCCTCCCCTACAAATCACACCCTGAATAACTTCATATTACAGTCACACAAATCACAGTGCCTTACCTGCGCTGTATGTGCTGTGTCCACCAGCTGATGAGCGGTTCTGTGCCTGTTCTCTGTTTTGCACCTCTTTTAAACAGCTGCTGTACGCTAAACACACAGAGAAATGCACACACACACGCACTAGAACACGCACACACACACACACACAAACACACACACACACAAACACGCACATACACTGTGAGACAGTGAGGCTATCCAGTTACAGCGTCTCTCAGAGTGCCAGACTCCAGAGTTGACCTGTGTGTGGTGACGGGAAGGAGCGTTGGCCTCTCTCCTCTCCACTGCAACTGTAAACCAGCGAGGGGGCTAATTCGGCATTAGAGTCGCCCTGGGTGCACTATGCTAGGCTAAGAGACCATAATTGCTAAATAGCAGGGAATAACAGAAAGATATTAGGCCTATTAATGTGTAATGGCTATTGTGGATACAGTAGTTCTCAAAGTGGGGTCCAAAGACCCCTGGGGTTCCGACGTTCCCACGTTGCCAAATCCATGTTTGTCCAAGTTTGTTTGTTAGAAATGTAATTATGTAATGAAAATGAAATAACAGAGCAGGTTGAAGCAATTAGTTATAGTACTGAAATAACTTTCTGCTCCTCACTCCCACCCTCATAGCATTGACCAATGGCACAATCAAAACTCATTTTAAAACTTCTATCTTAGCGTAGCGAAGGGGGGTAGAGATGCCAAATCGGGACTCAAACCAAGACCTTCTGGGGTAGTAAACTGGGGCTCTGACTGCTACACAAAAGAGCCAGGCTCAATGGCGTGATAGTCAGAACATAACCAAAACCCTAGTGATGGTCACTCCATCACACTGCCTTCCCCTTCGGGAAGCGCACCTGTGCACTTCACACACTCATGGTGTCCCTCAGGCAACTGCCCATCATGCTTCTCCCATCCAATGTGCACCAACATCAATGCTTCACCCATCACTGGGGTCCCTCACACAGAGTTTCACCAATCCTGGGGGTCCCTCACATGGAATTACGGCTCACACACAATGGGTACGCTTCCGATGGCCTCACGGTAGCCATCACACTTCTGACACCAGGAGAGTAGAGTTGCCCAACCCAGACCTTCTGGGGTAGTAAACTGGGGCTCTGACCGCTACACCAAAGAGCCAGGCTTGTTGGTGTGACAGTCAGAACACACCCACAACCCTAGTGATAGTCACTCCATCACACTTAGCCACAGAATTTACCGAAATTTATTAATCTTTCGCTTAAAAATTATTGTGGCTACTGGATGCATCAAATCCTGCTGTGCTTTTGTGGTAGAACTATTGTTCCTCTGTGCTAACCGACAGTACAGTGTAACGTCCCTGTAAAGTCTTGGCAAAATTTGAGTAATGATAGAGAGTTGGATTTTGGAGTCTGCAATGCTTTTCATAATTACAGTAAGAAGTCTTTTCTAATGACTACCGTAAGGGTTATTCTTTTTTTGACTGATCATAAATGGTTTCAGTTGTCCTCTTGCAAACTAGACTGTCCTGGCAGCAGGCTGAATAGAATAGGAAGTAAGCTAGAGAGCTCTTTCTAGGTTCATCTTCTAATACTTAAACAAATGTCAGATGTTATTACAGAAATTCATCTCTGCCCAAATGTTGCGAGGACCTGCCAAAACATTTTCGAAACTCTGTCTGAAATTTCATTCCAATCCATTTTCTGTCAGGCCTTTACAATACAGTACAGTACGGGATGTCACAATGGTTTCCATGGCA
>NC_085865.1:10900003-10920003 GCF_034702125.1 Engraulis encrasicolus | reverse complement strand
CTGTTTGGAATTAGAGGGGAAAAGAGCTTTGTTTTTGATCTGAGAAATCGCTAGTTAGCATGCTAACATTAGCCAAGTATGCCAAGCAATGAAATCCAGTAAAGTAGCTGTTAGTAGCCCACTCACTACTCACTAACACCCACCTGATATCATAATACTTGCTTAGGTTGACAAGCAATGTAAAGTAAGACTGGTGCAATGTTTAAAACAATTTTAGCTGCCATATCTCCTTCCATCCACTTTAATGAATTACCTGCTTGTTGTAAGCTTAAAAAAACATTGTTTCCAAACCAGAATGACATACATGATTCATGTAACAGAACCATGCACAGCATGTTTTCATGCTGAATGATGTAGTATTGCAGACAGGTGAGGCTATTTACTTTTTTGTATATTATGAAATTCAAAAGCGTGACAGCTCTTCTCCCTTTCGCTCACCCAGTCCCTCCAGTTCAAACACATAGATAGCCCCCTTCTCATTCTCCTTACTCACAAATGCACCACTATTTCCAGTCCAGAAATGAAATTGGTTTGGAATCATTGACAGCACAAATGTGTAGCTTATTAAAATTGTTATGCTGCCATGCTTTGTGATGAGGTAGTGTAGATAGGCTATGAATGCAGACCTCCTTGGTAGGCCTATTGTCTACACATGCATTTTACATGCAAATGTATTGTATCACTCTCATTTCAATTGCATTTCAATTCCATATTCCATATTACAATTCAAACACATTGATAACCTCCCTCTCATCTGGGGTTGGTGGCACCACCACCATCACATCCAACACACCACACAGTGAAGCTACTTTCATGCGAGTCAATCTGATGTGTTGGTCGCCTGTCAAAAAGAACCAGAAATCCATTTGATGCAAAACAGTTATTGTTCTGATGCTATTTAGTTATGCTTACTACCGCTCTTGTGTTCTGTAAAGTATAAAAAAGAGTTTTTTTTCCCAAAGGGTGGGGGGGGGGGGGGGGGTGCCAGAACTCAAACTCGCCTAGGGTACCAAATAAGCCAGAACCGGCCCTAGTACATGGTTAACAAGCTGTCCTTAATTCCTAGTTCATAATTATGGCACTTTCTATGTAAATTTGTCTCTAAATCTGCCTGCCCGGGGGGCCCCACAGCAACCTGTAGCCTAGGGGCCCCAGGCCGTCTTAAGCCTGATTCGCACAGGCCTATGGACCCCTGGCGCATTCGGACGGGATAAATTATTTACTCAATTCACAGACATTGTAAGGGGGTGCAGACGCCCCGCCTATATGTGAAATTACCCCTGGACGTTTCGCCAAATTACAGTAGGTAATTCGCGGCGGAATTATTACCTCACAAATTGCAGACATGGCACATTCGCACAGGACTAAGAACTCAGATATACTCCGTAATTATTCCGAATTACCGGGGGTCCATAGGTAATAAAAGTCCCGTCCGAATCGGGCTTCACAGTAATCCGGCCCTGAGGAGAGCAGTGCACCATGGGAAACTGGGTGTTACACTGGTTTACGGGGATCCTCACGCTGCATGGGCTACTCTAGGCAAACAGGTGATTACAGTTTTTTTCAATTGCTTACTAGCTTTTGTCCAAACCTCAGTGACATTTGCAAAACTCTTTATACAGTTAGCACACCAAGGGCTTTCCATTGCCATACAGTTGACACATTACATGCCATTTTCACACAATTAGCAGTCAATGAATGCATTTCTTTGTGTATATTTAACAGTTTGTGCTTTTGAGAAGAAAATTAACGTTTTGGCCCATTGTGCTTGGTAGGTGGTATTCTGTGTTAAGAGTTTAGAAAAAAGTATCCAAAGTATGGGTAAGCGCTTGTTAGCAATTGAAAAAAACTGTATGAAACAAGGTCAGACAAGGACAAGTACTGCAACTTGATTAATCTAAAACGGTGCATAGAAACGTAATGGATATTCGGACATAATGCAGTGTTAGTGATTTAGTGTAAATAAGACAAGGAAGACAGCTAGTTTATCAATGATCATGTTCTCTTCTCACTCAGATAATATTACTGTAATCCTAATGGTGGATGGAAGCATAACACATTGAGCACAATTTCATGCACAGGGTATTCACATTTCAAACAGTATAATATAATGGAGAATAAAAACCTAAGACAGTGCTAGTGTGAATGAAATAATCCAGGCAGAGCACAACGAATGAAATTTGGTGAAGTTTAGCAAGACACTGATAGAAGTCAGTTTATCAACAGTCAGTTCTCAAACATGATTGCTTTTATGTATAAAATTGCAGCAAAAAAAATACAGATGTTAAGATATTTTGTTCCTTTCTGTATTTTGTCATAAAGTATTTAGGGATGTCCCATGTTCCCTCTAATACTTGGTCTTGTACAGTGACTGGAACTTTTTTATTTATTTCCCAAGATTTCGACGACGACTCTTTTGGACCCAACCCCCCCCCCCTCATAACTTAGGAGCCGAATCGCGTATGACCACCAAACTTGGAGGGGATGATCTTCAGCCACAGATCTAAGTATGACATCAGCTTGGTGTCATTATTGGATATTATGACATCATTATGACGTCATTTCCTGATTTTATTGCTCAAAATGTCACCTTAATGTATTTTCCATCTAACTTGGGTAATGCACATCAATTTTGGTTATTATGTGCTTCAGACCACTTCAAATGTTCACAAGGGTGTCTGATGCTAATGAAAATGTAAACAAATATGAAAAGTGATGATGATGAGACTTAGATCAGTGATTTTTGGTCAGGCGTACCTGTCAGAAAACCATTGCTATGGCAACAACAAAAATGATAAACCTAATCTTTTGTTATCACACTGTAGCCAACTTCATATTAGGAAAAGTCACAAAGTTTCGTAGTCATAGCTTTAGTCATTCAGGAGTTATACGACATCAAAGTTGGTACGGGCACTTTTAGCCCCCCCACCCGGTCTGGATAGGGTTAATGTTTTTAATAGACTTTCTGACTTTCTGTCCAGAACGAGTACAAATAAGTATGAAAAAAAAACCTTTGCTCTCTCTTCCACACACACACACACACACACACACACACACACACACACACACACACACACACACACACACACACACACACACACACACACACACACACACACACACACACACACACACACACACACACACACACACACACACACATGCCTGTAAGTAAATGGTAAACTTTTTGGGTAGTGAGTAATGGTTTGATGGAAGACTGTGTGTGTAGTGAGTAGTGAGCAGTGCTTTGTCATATTTACATTAGTGCCCACACACCTGCCAGCTAGCACACCTGCAAACAAATGTCTGCCTCCTCATTATATGCCCTGGGTCATATTTCACACACACACACACACACACACACACACACACACACACACACACACACACACACACACACACACACACACACACACACACACACACACACACACACAACCCACAAACACACACAGACATACACACACACACACACACACACACACACACACACCCCACACACACGCTTGCAATGTTTGCCTGGATATTTGTATTCCTGAACCCATATTTCACAATTGTGTTGGATGGTCTGACAGGTTAATGACTCAGCATATGACATTACACACACACACACACACACACACACACACACACACACACACACACACACACACACACACACACACACACACACACACACACACACACACACACACACACACACACACACACACACACACACACACACACACACACACACAAACACACACACACATACAGAGAGAGAGAGAGAGAGAGAGAGACAAACACACACACACACACACACACACACACACACACACACACACACACACACACACACACACACACACACACACACACACACACACACACACACACACACACACAGACGCGCAAGCACATCAAAGTGGCGGAGTGAACCCAGAGACACAGAGAACAAACAGAGTCATCACCACTGAGTGCTTTCTCTGAGGCATAACGTTTCCTTCAATAAATATTTGGTTGAAACCTTTACTATCATCGTCTGTGTTTTGTTTGCTTCTGTGTCAGACATAGGCCTACAGTATTTGCTGTGTTCATCGTGAGGCAGCGTTTTCCTGTTTAAAGACAGAAGAGTTGAGGTAAAATTACAATTTTAGTCCAGCAAGGGAAGCTGACAATGACTTGGATGCATTCACATTAGACAGTGCACTAAAACCCTGCTCACATTATACAACTTTAAAATCATGTCCGAGTTTGACGTTACAGTAGGTTGCACCGCATACATAAAGAGAAACACAAGTGTCAATCTTATCCCTGCTCGTAAAAACAGAGGCAATAACCGACTTTCTATTTCAAATAAACAGAATTCAATATCTACTATTTGTAATCAGTGACTCTTTGAACCGGCAAAATTTTACCTTAGAATTTTGCACACGACGAGGAAATCTTTTTAAGTCGAGAATCGGGCCGATAGTCATGTAGTTTGAGCCTAGCTTAACCCTATCCAGACTGGGGGGTACCGCACCAACTTTGATGTCGTATAACTCCTGAATGACTAAAGCTATGACTACGAAACTTTGTGACTTTTCCTAAAATGAAGTTGGCTACAATGTGATACCAAAAGATTAGGTTTATCATTTTTGTTGTTGCCATGGCAACAGTTTTCTGACAGGTACGCCTGACCAAAAATCACTGATCTAAGTCTCATCATCATCACTTTTCACATTTTTTTTACATTTTCATTTGCATCAGACACCCTTGTGAACATTTGAAGTGGTCTGATGCACATAATAACCAAAATTGATGTGCATTACCCAAGTTAGATGGAAAATACATTAAGGTGACATTTTGGGCAATAAAATCAGGAAATGACGTCATAATGATGTCATAATATCCAATAATGACACCAAACGGATGTCATTCATAGTTATTTGGCTGAAGATCATCCCCTCCAAGTTTGTCTTGTTTACAAGACATTTAATTCAGAATTAATTCACTTTAATTTTGAATAAAGTTTAATTCAGCTTTGAAAAAAATCGGAATTAACTGAAAGATCAAAGTAAACTCTGTGGAACTATTTAATTCAGAATTTAAAAAATCATGTTAACGTAGTAGCTCTGGTAGCCACTTGGGGAACAGGTTGACATTGGAGGCACCTGCTCATACATTCGGGCTTGTTTGGCCAGCGCTGGGGCTAGTATGAAGTGTTCCCATACTTTTGGATACTTGGAGTACTGTATCTTGGACCTGTACTGTGGATCTTTGGTAGTCTATTTTATTTATTCATGTGAGGTTTTCCCCTTGGAGGAGAGCCATCTTGAAGAGGGTTCAGGACTGGGCTGAAGAAGACGACACTGCTTGCTGTAGCCCAGGGGCCTGGCAGGTATGTTGGTTTGTCCTTTTACACCCTGTATTCATCATTACATTTGTAATTATGTCTTCTTCGTACACTTTGTAATTATGTCTTCTTCTAAAGACTTAGTAAATCATTAATTTATGATGAACAAAACATTCACACGTTTTTATTATTAACTAAGTTTCATGCTTGCTTTGTAAAGTATCTACAAATAATATGTTTAAGATTTTACAAACCTTTAATAGAGTATTTTTTTTTTATTCATTTACAAACCATATTAACATTTTCCAGTCATTTACAAACATTTGTTAATGCTTTGTTCATCATGTGTTCATTATTTACTAAGTGTAATGCTTTATAAGCATGCATTAATATAAAGTATTACCCATTAAATCCTCACATGCCCACTGTCACTTCACTACAGATTACATTTATCAAAGTTGTATTAAGTAGAAGTAGAAGTTACAGATGTAACTTAAACACGAATGGAATGATATTACCTGGTTTCAACTTTGTATTATCATACTAGTAGAGTAGAGAGTAGAGTAGAGTAGAGTAACTTTATTGATCCCCAGGGGGAAATTCAGGTATCCAGTAGCTTACATAAATACACAAATAAACAAATGCCCACATGGACATTTCAAGACACAAATAACACAGGAAAAGTCAGGGAGGGGAAAGTAAAAATAAAAATAGTAAAGATAAAAAATGTGAAAAAGTAATATGTAAAAAATGTAAAAAGGTAATTGACGTGGACCAAATTCTGGAGTCTGTGGCTAAGGGAGAGGCAGAACGGAAGCTGCAAACCATGACAACGATCATTGTCAGGATGGCGGCTGAGAGGTTTGGTGAAGAGGAGAGGAAGAGCTCGGGAACGTCCTACACAAGGAACCACAGAGCAGAGAAGGTCCACCTCATAAGGCAGGAGATGAAAGCACTGAAGTCTCAATACAAGGAGGCAGGAGATGAGGAACGCTTTGGCCTAGCCCAACTAATATCCATGCACCGGAAGAGGATAAGGACTCTTCGCCGGGCAGAGTGGCATCGGAGGAGGCGTCAGGAGAGTTTGCGTAAAAGAGCGGCCTTCATCGCGAACCCCTACAAGTTCACGAAAGACCTGCTAGGCCAAAAGCGCAGCGGCAGACTATCCTCTTCAAAGGAAGACATTGACCAGCATCTCGCACAGATGTTCAGTGATCTAAGAAGAGAGGAGGCGCTGGGTGAATGTGACATCCTCATTGATCCACACGAACCAGAGGTGCAGTTTGACATGGCGGAACTGACGCTGTTGGAAATCAAGGAGGTTGTCCATAAAGCTAGAGCAGGCTCCGCTCCAGGACCAAGTGGTACATCGTACAAAGTGTACAAGAACTGTCCCAAACTGCTACTACGGCTGTGGAAGATCCTGCGAGTGTTCTGGAGGAAGGTGAAGATCCCAGAACAATGGCGGATGGCTGAAGGGGTCTGGATCCAGAAGGAGGAAGATTCCACCCAGCTCGACCAGTTCCACATCATCTCCCTCCTTTGCATTGAGTCCAAAATCTTCTTCAGCACCATCTGCAAGAGGCTGAGCAGCTACCTGGCAAGGAACAGCTATATCGACACATCAGTCCAGAAAGGTGGTATTTCTGGCATGCCGGGTTGTGTGGAGCACACTGGTGTGGTAACACAGCTTATCCATGAGGCCAGAGAAAACAGGGGTAACCTGTCAGTACTTTGGTTTGACCTGGCAAATGCATTTGGCTCCATCCCCCATAAGCTTGTCCAGCTCACTTTGGTGAAACACCATGTCCCCAGCAAGTGCAGAGACCTCATCGCTGACTACTACAACAACTTCAGGATGAGGGTCTCTGCAGGAGCAACTCCATCAAGCTGGCACAAGGTAGACATAGGCATCATCACAGGGTGTACCATCTCTGTGACGCTGTTCTCCTTGGCCATGAATATGCTCACCAAGTCTGCGGAGCCAGAGTGCAGAGGACCACGTATGAACTCTGGACAACGTCAGCCACCCATCAGGGCATTCATGGATGACCTTACAGTCACCACAGAATCAGTCCCAGGATGCCGGTGGATACTGAAGGGCCTGGAGAAGATGATGGAGTGGGCCCGAATGCGTTTCAAGCCAGCCAAATCCAGATCCATGGTGCTGAGAAAAGGAAAGGTAGAGGACAAGTTCCGGTTTAACATCACAGGCACCGCAATCCCAACGATCACAGAGAAGCCAGTCAAGAGCTTGGGAAAGGTGTTTGACAGCTCTCTGAAGGATGCAACATCTATCCAGACCACCTGTGCTGAGTTGGAGGGCTGGCTTAAAGCCGTGGACAAATCTGGGCTACCTGGAAAGTTCAAAGCCTGGGTCTACCAGCATGGCATCCTACCCAGAATCTTGTGGCCTCTCCTTGTCTATGCCGTCCCAGTTTCCACAGTAGAGACCTTGGAAAGGAAAGTCAGCAACCACCTGCGGAGATGGCTGGGGTTACCTAAAAGTCTGAGCAGCATCGCACTCTACGGGCGCAATAACAAGCTGCAGCTGCCCTTTAAATCCTTGGAGGAGGAGTTCAAGGTAGCAAGGGTTAGAGAGGTGGTGCTGTACAGGGACTCCAGTGATCCAAAGGTGGCCAATGCTGGAATCCAAGTGAGGACGGGCAGGAAGTGGAAGGCAGAAGAGGCCGTTCAGACGGCTGAAGCTAGGCTGCGCCACAAGGCTTTGGTGGGAGTTTTGACACGAGGCAGAGCGGGTCTGGGATCCTTTCCAACCCCGAAAATGAACACCAGGGGGAAAGAGAGGCGGCACCAGATTCAAGAGGAGGTGAGGGCTGATGTGGAGGAGATGCGATCCTGTAGGGCCGTGGGCATGAGACAGCAGGGGGCCTGGACAAGATGGGAGAATGCGCTGGAGCGGAAAGTAACCTGGAATGAGATCTGGAGAGCTGAGCCCCACAGCATTAAATTTCTTATCCAGGCAGTGTACGATGTGCTGCCCAGTCCGTCAAATCTGCAAGCATGGGGTCTAGCAAAGTCACCAGCCTGCCCACTATGTTCCAAGAGAGGCACCTTGGAACACGTCCTTAGTTGCTGTACAACAGCACTGGGTGAAGGGCGTTACCGCTGGAGGCATGATCAAGTCCTGAAGACTATAGCCGAAGCTATCAGCACAGGACTGGTATGGGCAAAGCAGCAGCGTACCCCCAAGAACAACATCACCTTTGTCAAGGCTGGAGAGCAGGTTACCCCAGCAAACAAGGCACCAACAGGCATACTGACCTCAGCAAAAGACTGGCAGCTTCTGGTGGACCTTGAGAAACAGCTGAGGTTCCCCAGCAACATTGCAGTCACCACCCTCCGCCCTGACATCGTCCTTGTATCAGAGGCCACCAAGCAGGTCGTATTGCTGGAACTCACAGTCCCGTGGGAAGACCGCCTGGAAGAAGCTTTTGAGAGGAAGCTCTCCAAGTACGCAGGGCTGACCAATGAGTGCCAGCAGTCAGGTTGGAGGGCGAAGTGCCTACCAGTCGAGGTAGGATGCAGAGGCTTTGCTGCCCGGTCCTTGGCCAGTGCATTGGGGCATTTAGGCATCGTCGGACTGCATAAGAGGAGAGCCATCCGCAATACCACTGAAGCGGCAGAGAGAGCCTCAAGATGGCTGTGGCTCAAGAGAGGAGAACCATGGAGTCGTGGTAGCTAGCGCGCCATCTGGACACAAGCTGGGGCCTGATCACCCCCGGTTGGGTCGCCTGGTTGACGGGGGGTATGATGTTGAAAGACCCGAAACCCCCCAATGATATCAGGAACATCACTGAAGATGTGTCCAGATTGCATCAGTAGATGTATTCCCACAGTGCGTAGTGTTGTAATTGCATCTTTCAGAGTACTTCTATCCATGTAACGTCCCTGCAATGTCCAGGCAATCTCCACTAATCCCCCATACATAAACACATGGAAATTGTATGGTGTGCCCATAGGCAGAACATACCCACTGTAAGCTATGGTGACCAGGGGTTGGGGAACCTTTTTCATGCGAGGGGCCACTTCAAATTCCTCCAAGGGCCGTAAAATTCCTCCAAGGCCCGTACTATGAACACACACCAGGATTTCCCCCTGCATTTTAGGTCTATATTGAAGGCAGCCACCTTTAAAACAGACCCCACCTTTTCAACGAGGGGCCAGTTCAAATTCCTCCAAGGACCGTAAAATTCCTCCAAGGATTTCCCCCTGCATTGTAGGCCTATTGAACGCAGCCACCTTTAAAACAGACCCCACCTTCTCTAGGTCCCCTGAAATATTACTTAATCATTTTGCAAACGTAATTTCCAAGATTCCTTTATAACAAAACATGTCATATTTCATGTGAATCTGCATGACATTAAAATTATGTCAGGGGCCGGATAAAAGGGCCTCAAGGGCTGTAAATGGCACTCGAGACATAGGTTTCCCCACCCCTGCTATGGGTCAAAGACGTCCAAAAAGGAATTGTCATTCAGTGTAACAAATACCTTCTGCTGACTGTAGCTGTAAGAAACATGTCTCTTTTTATTTTATTTTTTTCCAGTGAATTCATGAAAGCATCGGCTGTCATCCATTCACTTGAAACAATTTAAAAATCATGTTTTTTTTACAGTTACAGTCAGCAGAAGGTATCTGTTACACTGAATGACAATTTCTTTTTGAACGTCTTTGACCCTATGGTCGAAATCTCTGACTTAGCACTGGTCTTCATGATGCAGCACCATCCTTGCAGTCTGACACAAAACAGCACGACAGGGCCAGTGTGTATGTGGAAAAATGCCAAATGCCTATGCATACAGTGCACCTACTTTGTGCATTATATTATGGTCAAACTCTATTCCAGCAAGACTTCATCACGTGTAGTCAGTCAACCTGACCTGTGTGCTTATGTTGTTGACAGTTCAAGTTGTCCATGTGCGCATACCCATATACCAATCCAACCTGTGCCCACAGTCAGGGGTGTAGCAGCAAATTGTGGGCCCTATGTACAATCAGAATGCCCCCCCCCCCCAACACATACACACACTCACACACACACACACACACACACACACACACACACACACACGCACACACACACACACACACACACACACACACACCAGCCATATATTAATCCACATACGGTATATCAGAACCTGTGTGGGCCCCCTATATACAGAAAAGAAAATAAAGGTCCGCAACACTGTTAAATGCTCCCAAAGATTTAATGTGCCATGTGCCATTAAATCTTTGGGAGCATTTAACAGTGTTGCGGACCTTTATTTTCTTTTCAGTTATCTTATGTTTGGTCCAGCACCTGTGCCACTGATGTGCACGCATTCTTTGACTTTCTGGGCCCCCCATATACTGCACATGGGGGGCCCTGTGACTCGGTCACACTTCACCCCCCTGTACAGTACGACGCCCCTGTGCTTACAGTATGTCATGGTCGAATGCTATTTCCAGCAGGACTGTGATTGAGTGTCCAGTCTTGCGGCCCATCATGCAATATTGAGAGGAAACTACATTTTCCACATGGCTGCCTTCATAGAGAGCTGTCATCAGCAGCTGCGCATGTGTGTGTGTGTGTGTGTGTGTGCGTGCGTGCGTGTGTTTGTGCGTGTGTGTGTGTGTGTGTATGTGTGTGTGATTGTGTGTGTGATTGTGTGTGTATATACGTGCGTGTGTCTGTGTGTGTGAGTGGCTGTGTGTGTGCGTGCGTGTGTGTGTTTGCGCGCGTGTGTGTGTGTGTGCATGTGTTTGTGCATTTAGTGCATTTGTGTGCATGTGTATGTGCATTTAGTACATGGCCACAGCTAAGCGCTATAGCTTTAAAAAGCTGAATGACAGAATACGAGTATGGTTGTGTGTGTTGTGCTGATATGTGTTTTGCTGTGTAATGTGTCAGCAGGATGCTACTGTATGTAACTGTAGCCTATGCATTATGAAGGAGCAGACTCCTCCGTGTGTTGTTCATTGAAGTGGTGTTTCACTGTTGGGACACCCAGTGGTGTAGTCTATTTTTTTGTGGTGGGTATACTGTATATTTGAAAATTTTTGAAGTGGGTATACTGTATATATATTTGTGCTATTCTACATAATGGATCGATCAATTTTAAGTGTATACTGAAATCCCTGAAATTTTGAGGTATAGTGCGTCTACCTGCGTTCTACGTAGACTACACCACTGGGGACACCCATTTCCATGTGTTGCTCATTGAAGTGGTATTTCACTGTTGAGACACCCATTTCCATGTCTTGTTCATTGAAGTGGTATTTCACTGTTGGGACACCCATTTCCGTGTATAGCATCCAATAAAGGTGATGATGCCTTGTATCAGATGTAGTAAGTGATGGTGGCTTGTGGACAGGGCCACTGACAGCTTTGGCTGGGCCCAGGACAAAGACATGTGAAAGGGCCCCAAACCCAATACATACAATGTAATGAGGATCCATTGAGATAAATATATCTACTGTCAAAGTGAGGATCCAATTCTGGGTCCCCTCTCTCCCTGGGCCCGGGACAAGTGACCCCTTTGTCCCCCTCCCCCTGTCAGCTTTCCTGCTTGTTGGTGTAAAAGTGAAGCTGCAGGGGCGGAGCTATAGAAAGGAGGGGGGGGGGGGCAGGGCATTTGCTCTTGGGCCCAGGGGGCCCTCTCGAAATGGTGGTTGGGGGGCCCCCATCTTGACCTTGCCAGGTGGTATGGGAGGGCCCAATTGGTGTTTTTTCCCCTGGGGCCCTGTATGCAATTGTTCCGCCACTGTATAGCTGTGTGAAGTATTCATGATGGGGAGGTGTGGGTGTGAGTTTGCAGTATTCATGATGGGAGAGGTGCATCAGGTATATACTGTAGTATGGACGCTTGGGATGTGGAAAATACGGTATGTTGTGCATTTATTTATGTAATATGCATGTTGAACGTTTATTTGGTTGTATTGCCACTGCTCCGTACAGCATTAGCATTGTTCATGTTTGTAAGCTCTCTCAAAACTCGACAGCAGCCAGTCCCTCAAGGAATCTCAAATACAATACGGCAGTTACACAACGTGGTGCTGACATCTCTAGAGATCTCTGGTAGGCTACTGTACACTTATCAATTTTACATCACAAGTGCATCTGTTGTGCTCGCGTGAGTCCTGGCTGTGGATTTTGCACGTCTCTGTGCTGTCCTGGCCTGTTTTATGTTGTGTTTTTGTGTGTGAGTGTGTGTTTGTGCGTGTGTGTGTGTGTACAGTTATAAAAAAACATGCAAAAAAAATCATGAAATCAAGAGAGAAGACAAAAGCGGAAGAAGAGGAAAAGTAAGTAATAATGTATTCCACATGCATGACTACTTATGTAACCATTAACAGGGACCTGAAGCCTTGTTCATAGTTATGTACTTGTTGTGTCTAATTGTGCATATGCAGGATAAATGGTGTACTATCATTTATCAAGACAGACTGGCCAGGCGTGATGTAATAGATCCACCATTAGGGGTGATTGTAGTCTCTCAATCCGACGAACTGCTTTTTCTCAGTCAGCCTTCTCTTTCAGGGCATCCAAAGCATGGAATAGCCTACCCAGTGACCTAAAAAGTATTACTGATTATCAGGCCTTCTCAAGGGGTGTGAAAAAATGGATATTAACGAACCAGTCTTGTCAACACTAATTATATGGTTTTTAATTCAACATATGTATGCCATTTTAATGTGTGTATGGGTGTGTATGTGTGTATGGGTGTTTGTGTGTGGGTGTGTTTGTATGTGTCTGTGTGTGTGTGTGTATGGGTGTGTATGTGTGTATGGGTGTTTGTGTGTGGGTGTGTTTGTATGTGTTGTTTGGGGCTATGATCCCATGGCCTATGGATGTGCTTATTTGTTCATGTGCTGTATTTTAATTTTTGTTTTACCTGTCCAGGGACTGCAGATGGAAATTAGCTATATAGCTACAATCTGGTACAAGCCATCTTTTTACATCTGTAAACAATGTCTATTGTGCATGGTCCCTGCTGAACTAAACTAAATAAACTAAATAAACTAAACTAAACTAAACTAAATAGCTGTAGGTGTTGTGATTTTGTGTTTTGTGACCTCCTGCTACTGTACTGTTTCCTCTCCTGTTTGTTTATATGATTTATACTCTTTTGCTGTAACTACACTGCAAGGTACTCATCAAATATTTAAGGAGCTTTGTTTGTTTGTTCATTTGTGTTTTTACACTTTTATTTTAAATGTAAATCGATGTTTTCAACCAGACGTTGGTGTCTGTCCAAATTATAGGACATTTCTAATCTCTCTTTCTCTCTTTCTCTTTCTCTCTCTCTCTCTCTCTCTCTCTCTCTCTCTCTCTCTCTCTCTCTCTCTCTCTGTCTGTCTGTCTGTCTGTCTCTCTCTCTCGTTTCTCTCGTGCTTTCTTTCTCTCTCGCTCTCTCCCTCTCTCTCTCTCTATCACTTACACACACACACACACACACACACACATACACACACACACACACACACACACACACACACACACGCATGCACACACACACACACACACACACACACACACACGCATGCACACATACACACACACACAAACGCACACGCACACACACGCACACGTACTGTATAACATTCTGTTCTGCCCTTCATTTAGACAGGTGTAAACCCAATCAAAAGAGAAGTGCAAGTGTGAGTATCAGGGGAATTACAGTGGGAACTTGGAAAAGGGGATTTAGAGTGTGTGTGTGTGTGTGTGTGTGTGTGTGTGTGTGTGTGTGTGTGTGTGTGTGTGTGTGTGTGTGTGTGTGTGTGTGTGTGTGTGTGTGTGTGTGTGTGTGTGAGTGTGTGTATGTGTGTGTGTGCAGTATATCTCTGTGTCTCTGTGTCTTGTGTGTCTGAGTGTGTTTTGAGTGTCTGTCTATGTCTGAGTCTATATTATGCACGTGGGTGTGTGTGCGCGAGGACAGTACACAAGCTTGTGTGGATTACAGTAACAATCATGAGTGTGTGATTTCAGAGGCCGATCAATTCAATTCAATAAGTCCCAGTCTGCAGCGGGCCCCAAATCTGCTCCCGGAGGCCTCTAATCTGATCTAGTAAGAAGGCACAACACACCATCTGCTGATGCCATGGCTGGATTGGCCATAAGGCAGTGATTCTCAAACTATGGGCCGCGGCCCTCTGGTGGGCCGCAGAGGACGGTCCTGGAAAAACTATTCTCAAATGTTGGTTAGATAATCACGTGTTGTTTAGTGATCTTATGTCTTTTGTACGTCCAGAAACGTGGGTATACTTCCTTATTTGGTGTTTTTATGTGTTATGGAGTACTTTTAGGCAGGATGTATAGGCTATGTTTAAACATTGTGTCATTATGTCAATCGCAAATTATTTTGCGCAAGTTACACCCGCGATGTACAGTGTTACATTTTCTATCTGCCGTCGTGATATGCTGTATTTTCATGCTTATGGTGTTGATGTATGTGTACAATGAATATTTGTAATAATTTATATATTATATACATTATATACTTCCCTGTGCTGTACTGTGCTGTTGTTAAACTGCTCTTCCCTGTGCTGTACTGTGCTGTTGTTAAACTGCTCTTCCCTGTGCTGTACTGTGCTGTTGTTACACTGCTCTTCTCTGTGCTGTACTGTGCTGTTGTTACACTGCTCTTCCCTGTGCTGTACTGTGCTGTTGTTAAACTGCTCTTCCCTGTGCTTCTACCATCCCCATATACTGCAATATGGTCCAGCTGCGTCTTGTCCAGCTAATACCGCTACGCCCATTCCTCCTTACTAGACCGCCCTCACAGTAACGCCCCTTTGGCTGTTCAAGTTTCTGAAGTCAGGACATGCTGCCGAATGACAACACAAGCGCCGCGCGGGACTTATTAAAACGACTGGATGGATTTCGCTGCAGCGATCACTCAACTGTCGGTAAGATTTCGAATAAAATGCATGAATATACATAACGGTAACTTTACGAGTTGACTTTCAGTCGGAGGGCGAACATTTACCTCGGCCCACCAATTAGCGGTTTTGGCTAATGATTTTTAGCTTCAAGGCAAGATAACAGGCTGCCCTTCGTAAGTTTGTTTCAGATGTTGTGTGTGTATTTGTCATAATGTACAGTAATAAGTTATGGACAGACATACAGTAGTTTCTTCCTGTGCTGCGTTTTGCACGTCTGTTTCATCATCTGAGCTATCAGTTGTGTTTCTTTGAAGCGAAGATGTATAGAATAGCACTGAAAGTCGGAGGTGTCATATTTGTTCAACCTGGTGTTAAACGTAATTTCAATTCTTGACCAGTGCATGTAAAGAAATTGTAAATAAAACCGACTTGATGTAGTAGTGCTAAAAATAAACCTTTATATTTTCTCTTAGTGAACTTCTCAAAATATATGGGCTACAATGTAGATACTACTTGGGATGGGTTTATCGTTACCTATTGTTTCTGATGGGGCGTTAATTGGTGTGGCACCCGGAACTCTTCCTCACTTCGGGAAGATTGGCAAGGGGTAAGCTGTGTTTTTTTTCCTCCGTGTTACAAACTATTTAATGATGTTTCTGTACTTTAATTTCTCTGTTATTTTATTGATCTTTGATGGGAAGATATTCTGTTACGTTTGTGTTGATATTTTCGTTGTAATTTTCGCTCAAAGTATGTACATTAGCGCCATTAATGTCCGCGATCGTTATGAAGTTAACAGGTGCTAACGAGCCTATTGTGTCGCAGGAATGCCGTTCGCTTCGACCCCTTGCAGTGTGCCTCATTGTGTCCGCCCTGTCAGGTATGTGTTAATGTATGAAAGAGATCCCTGTGGTATTTTCGGTGATAAACATTGTGTTTTCTTTTGGTTTTAACTTTGTAAACTATACGATCTAAGTGCCTTGGTTTCTCTATTACACTGTAAACAGTAGCTTGTCTAGCTGCTGTAGTGTTCTCTCACTTCTGGAAGATTGGCAAGGGGAAAGGCGTTTGCTTCGACCCCAAAGAATCTGCTTGCAGTGTGCCTCATTGTGTCCGCCCTGTCTTGTTTCAGATTGGGAAGTAAATAAATGCTACTGGATCGAGGCCCCTCATCTCTCCTGCCTCTTCAATCATCCAAAGACTGTTTAGTCTGTTATTTTAATGTAATGGTCGGTTCATGTCCGTGGCATTGACTTGACTTGTCATTGGGTCTGATTTTAAATGTGCCATATAGTTCAATGTGGGAGCAGGTTCACACACTAAATAAGACACTAAGGTCAATTTATTTATTTTTCTCAGAGCAGAGTAGAGCAGATGTTTCAGGTTGCTGCCATCAGAGAGCAGTGACTTGACCTCAGTGTCTTATTTAGTGTACTCCCACATTGAACTCTACTTTTTGGGTTCACGCACCTACTTATTTCTAAACATCTAGAGTGCAACAATACCCCTGCCTCCTAATGTGCCATATAACCTGTATCTCGCCTATTGTGTGTGTGTGTGTGTGTGTTTGTGAATGTGTTCACGCAGATATAAGAAGTTGGGGTTGGGGTTGATGATCCACATGATGGTGATGGACCAGGACAGCTCTGGACCTCCTGACTGGCAGCTCCATCCTCAACCTCCCTTCCTGTCCTTCACACATGTGCAGGTAAGGCCAATTTTTAAAAACTCACTGCATTGTCTGAGGCAAAAGTAGGAGAAAATGAGTGAGTGAGTGAGTGAGTGAGTGAGTGAGAACCCGGCCATTACATGTGATGTGACCCTTAAAGGGCGTGTGTGTGTCCTAGAACCAAGACAGTGGCAGTGTGTGTCTGTCTGTCTTTGGTTAAGGATATCTTTAAGATACTACCTTGTTGTGTTAACATTATTTTGCTATTTCTGACAGGCAGAGAGGCAGTTTTCTGAAGGATGGTTAATGTCAGTACCAACATGTTGTGATGGAGGCTTCCACCTGAGCTGAACACAGAAACTTGCACACAGTGGTGAGTAAAACACTGAATCTGTTTTGTTCTGCACTAGACCAATAAGTATTTCATACAGTAATTCCTTTCTGTGCTGTGTTTATTTATTGAAAAAAAATGTGGATAGAGGATAATACAAAACACTGGCACTGTAGTGATCCCTGCACAGGCCAGAAGCTGTGTATCTCTTCAGCCTGGTGTTCTGCATTAAAATGATGGGTGTGATTTTTATGTAGTGTATTCTATGTATCCCTCTCGTGTGTGTGTGTGTGTGTGTTTGTGTGCATGCGTGCAGATGGAAGCAGTCGTTCCTGTTCAGCATTGATATGCCGGTAATGGGTTTGATGAACCACAGCATGGTGATGGGCAATCAGCATCAGGACCAGGGCCGCTCACAAGGAGAACCTCCTGCCTTGCCTCTTCATCCTCAACCTCCAATCTTCCTGCTCTTCACACATGTGCAGGTGAGGACAACCTCTAAAATGCACACTTGACTTGAGGCAAAGGGGGGAGAATAGGCGTGCATGCATGCACGTGCACCAAACTTTAAGACAGTAGCAGTGTGTGGGGGGGCATGTGCACAAGCATATGCACGTGCTCATGTCATGTCCTTCTGTAGGTAGATAGGGGGTGGTTGTTTTTGTCTTAATTGTCATTCATAACATTAACATGCCTTTTTTTGACAGGCACAGAGCCAGTTTTCAGAGGGAGGGCTGATGACACCAGCAACTTCGGATCTGAACCTGATCAACCCAGCACCAACCACTGTGCCGCTCCTCCTCTGCCAACTGCACCACATGGCTCCACCATCTCAAAAAGGCACAGACACTACTCCACTTCCTGCGAAGGATGAGAGAAGAGCCGACCTCCCCACAACGGCACTCACCACCTTCTACAGGGGTGTCATTGAGAGCATCCTGACCAGCAGCCTCTCTGTCTGGCATGGCAGCCGTCAAGCTGAAGGCTAGAAGGCAGTACAGAGAGTGGTGAGGACAGCAGAAAAGCTCATAAGATCACCCCTACCTGTTCTCCCTACTACCATCAGGGAAGCGCTAGCCCAGCATGCGGTGCTGCAAAAGCACACTGGGAAACGGCTTCTTTCCACAAGCCATCAGACTCCTCAACGCACTGAAGAAAACCACATGAATAACCAAGGACACGGGAGAATATTCCATGAACACTTCTTTCACCATGCCACTTACACTTTACTCATTGCACCTTGTATACAGCATCTTCACATCACCTGTATGAACTTCTCCTGCCGTGTGTGTGTGTGTGTCCATTGTGTTTGTGTATTTATTGTCCATCAGTATGTTAATCTTATTATTGCACACTGTTTGGGTGTCTGTGTGAGTGTATTTATAGTATGTATCAGTCTGTATTTAATGCCAATGCCTTATTTTTAGTTATTAGTTAAATGCACATTGGAGACTGGTCAAACACATTTTCAAACTTTGTGTTAACCCTCCATAGATTTTTGTCAAAAAATGGAGTCTAAGCTACTGTACTACACAGGCTATCAACAGACCACACAGTTGAGTGCTGTTTTATGCACTCTGAATATGAGGAGAGGGAGAGGTGACCGTTCACACTTCATAGTGTAAAAGTAAACAGAAATAAATTCACATTTCATTCCTGTCTCGTTCACTTCTTTCAGCAATGTATGTGGCCTACATGCAGGGAAGCTGACAGGGGGGACAAAGGGGTCCGTTGACCTGGGCCCAGTGAGACGAGGGGTCCAGGAATGGGTCCTCATTACATTGTATGTAGTCTATGTATTGAGTGGGGGGCCCTTTCAGATGACTTTGTCCTGGGCAAAGCCAAAGCTGTCAGCGACCCTGATTACGGTATGTATGCACAAACACTGGTTATGATGATAGGAAAAGTTTTCTCTGTTTTCTGATGGCCTTTGAATTAAGACAGGCTAATCTGGAACCTCTCCTGGATAAAGTGTAAGCTTCAATGGTGTGGTCACTCCTAAATCATAGACAGACATGGAGTATGGTAGGCCTATGGTAATGAAGAAATCGTTTTTCTCCAATAAAACAAACAAATAGCCTATTGCTATTTCAAATACTATTTCATGTATTTTTTCATTAATATCTGCTCTTTTCAAGCTGGCCACATAACTGGTGAGGTGACACTACTTCAAAAAGTCGGGAATGTGTTGCTGATGTACATCGTACAACTTTTCTAAGTAGCCTATATCACGTCTTACCAAGTGAACAACCTCGCCTAAAAGGTTTTTTTAAGTAAGGGTTAACGTTCGGCGAGAAGGTCGCTACCGTGGAATAGCAGCACGACAGAGAGAATCTTTAGACCCAGACGCGGAGCGGAGGGGTCTTGTTCTCTCTGAAGTGCTGCTATTCCACAAAGCGACCGACTCGCCGAAAGTTAACCCGCTTATTATATGGATATACTTAAATGATTCACACATGGCGGGGACATTTCTTTAGGCCTATTTAATGTTAAGATTGTTGCTGCGCAAAACAAAACAGTGCCGTTGTGGAACACCGCTAGGCAACAGGTAGCCAGGACAACAGGTGTTGTCTATCACAGAAGCTGATTAGAGTGTTGTTGAAAAGTCGCTTTAGCAGTGAAAAGTCTTGTTGCCATTGACAGCGGTCTGTTATAGACCAACCCGTCCGTTATCGAAAAGTAACAGACGTGCGAACGTTGGGGAGCCCTGTTGAAATGAATGGAGCATTCGACCGATGACGTCACAACCATATAATAATTATTATTATTTGTCAGGGTGTGTTAATATC
>NC_085865.1:10872503-10885003 GCF_034702125.1 Engraulis encrasicolus | reverse complement strand
TCAGAGAATGTGTGTGTGCACAGGCAGAGGCACTGTACCAGGTAGCCGTGGGGTGAGTAAGGGTGGAGTTATACGGGGGCAGTGGTGGTGGGACATGTTTTGTTCATAGATGTTATTTGTGCTTTTTATGCCTGATCACATTCACACACTGATATAGTACGCTGATGGTGAGGGTGAGCGATTTTGGAGATCCTCTGATGTCACAGTTGTATTGAATCAGGAGTGGAGTGGTAATATGGCATCCTGGGTATTCATCAGTGGGCCAATGCATTCTCAGGGGCTGCTTTTTTTCCCACTGAGTGGCCAGAAGGGGGCTGCACAAAAATGCTCTGGCCCTTTTTTTGGTTCCCAGTCCAGTCCTGTGAGGAATGACCCAACAGGTGTCACATTGCACTGTGGACAGCAGCACGTGGAGCGATGTGGCTCTGCACCCCTCACTTCAAAGGTGGGGTTGCAGGTATGACATCACGTTGGGGGAACTCCCCCAGGATTCTAAGGTTCTACATAGACTACTATGAGCCTGCGGAACCCCCAGCGTGATGTCATAATAGTACGTTTTCTTAAAATGGTTAACCTGCAACCCCACCTTTATTAAACTGCTCTCAGTGCCGTATGAGATACAGCAGAGGTTCCCAAACTTTTTTTCCCTGCACACTCCCTTTTACATTTCAGTGTGGTTCGCGCACGCCCTAAGCGAATGTTGCACAACCGCACATTTTGAGCAAACCTCATTTCCAATAGTTTTTTCTGCCATCATTACAATGGAACTTGTTGCATGACAAGTCTAGGAGTTTACATTTAAGATGAATCCTTCCAGCATACAGTACAATTCACCAAACAACATGTAATGTTCATTAATTCTTTAAAAACACACATCTCAGCCAGAGCTCTATTCAGCTCGCGCACCCCCTTGTGGCAAGCTGCGCACCCCCAGGGGTGCACGCACCCCAGTTTGGGAAACCCTGAGATACAGTATTGACATCAGTCATCACACGTGCAGATTGGAGCTGAATCCCAATCCCTATATATATGCACTGCACTCGTATCAAGCGTTGCCAGATTGGGCGCATGCGGGTAAAAACGGGAAAAATTGCCCATTTAGCGTTTTTTTCAGCTGTTTTGCACCCATAGAAGTCAATGTAATTGAGGATTGGCTCCACTACGGTAGTCTGGCCGTGCTTCTCTGTGGAGTGCCTGGAGCAGTAGGATTTTGATAGCAACGCCCCCCCAGAAAACAGCCAATAAGCGAATAAGTGTCCCACGTGGGGGCGAAAGGGGGAGGACGCTCGTGACGTACACATCTGCGCCAGAGCCATTGGTCTGCGCTATGTTGTTATTGAGTAACTGCCGGCGATTGGGTGAGAGGTGTCCAATAATTTCAAACTGTAACTGAGTGCAAACTTCTTGCAATCGCTTCAGAGCAAACAAATGCCAGACCATCAATACGAAATGAAATGGTAGTATTATGGGATGGTCAGGACCAGGGTAGTGGGGCGCATCATCCGTTATGTATCCTGGGGGGTCATATGAGGTGTTACAAGTTTTCCAACATCATGCACCCTTGCCCAGGTGGGGGTCATATTAGGTCTTTCAGGTTACACCCGTGCACTGCTGCTGGTGTACTTGACAGACCTTTTTAATATTTATTTTTCTTCAAAATGCTACTATTACCATGTCAGAACGCTATAAAGGACTTTTTTAGGAAAAGCACAAAAGCACAACAATACCTCTTAATGTATGTCCTCTACAAGTCTTCTGTTGTCCAGTCTTGCACTTTAAATGTCTGTATGAGCACTGTCTATGTCCATACTGTCTTAAGTCCATGTATAAGTACTGTCTATGTCTATACTGTCTATGTCCTTACCTAGATTAGTCTATGTCTGTATGGGAAAGCAAGAAATGTAATTTCAAATTCTTTGTATGACCAGTGCATGTAAAGAAATTGACAATAAAACCTACTTGACTTGACTTGACTGCACCCTTGCCCAGGTGACCCAGCTGGGGGTAATCAAGCCTCGACTTGCATCCCAGCAGTATACATGTACTGTATCTGTGAGCTGAAACCCACTACAGTAACCAAACTTCTAAAAGCTTGAATAAAAAGTTTGAGGCCACTCTACAGGGTAAATCATTTATGAGTCCCATGCACCTCTGGCAGAGAGCTGACTCAGGGCTCCTTTTTTTTTACTTTGTGTGTTCACACGGAGGTCTCTTCTCTGCAGTGCATGGACACCGACTTGGACGGCTAAAGGGGTATCTTGTACCGGGCCCCGGGGAAGAGGGGGACAGAGCCATGGGAACTCGACGGTGACAGGGGGTGCAGGCATTTTTTGGACGGGGGGTTTGGGGGTCCTCCCCCAAGAAAATGTGCGTTTCTTAGATGCAATTTCATGCATTTTAATCAGTGTCCGAATGACGGATGTCTGGCCACCCTATGGGGGCTGAAAATGGTCAGAAAAGTTATCTTGCTTATACCCCCCTGCACCCCTACTTCCCACGGCTATGGAGTGGGACCAGAATTTGGTTAGCATTACATGTTTGTATGTGTAACGTAGGCCAACTAGCAGAGTATGGCATTAAACGTTGGTAAACCTCCCACAGTATCGGTAGCGCTGAGCTATCATACTGGACCTTAAGCTCAGCGGTATGGTGCTGTGCCTCCCCTCGGATACCTGAACCGATACGTTGACTAGGAGGTGGCGAGTTCGAGAGCGTGGGAACACCTCAGTTACATAGACCTATGCATCAAGTGGTGGGGGGCTGTCGGATGACTTTGCCCTGGCCCTGGCCAAAGTTGTGAGAGGCCCTGCCGCTGTGTGTTGAGCTGTGCTGTGCTGTGCTGTGCTAAGTTTATGTCCCTGTGTGTCACCAATCTGGCAACCCCACGGGGCATACACTAGTTATTCATGCCTTATTACCATTTCATTATAATATTACCATTTCATTATAGTGAGTTGAGTAACAGTTACTGTAGACTCAGGTCCGACCGCCCTGCAGCACTGATATATGCCTTGCTCAAGGGCACTTACAGAAGACGTTGCAGGAGAGAGTTAGCACACACACGCACACACATGCGCGCGCCCGTGCACGCATGCACGCATGCATGCACGCACACACACACATATTCTTATCACCTACAGTGATTAAGAGCTATTGTACACATGGACTGGAACCTGTGATCCTCTGAAGACCAACTCCCTATACCCAGTGCACCAGGGAGCATGACACATGATTTTCATACATGGACTAGCCACCATGTACCTTAACTCCACTGAAAATGTTTGTGCCATACAGTATGTTTGTAGATTAGATGAGATGCTTGGTGCGAGAGCACCAGAGCAGCACACAAGGAACAGCCTCCGCGAGCCACAGGAGGAGCTAGTGGGCCACGAGCCCCACAGCCCCCCACACACTCCAGAGGACCTTGGTGAGACGCAGGAGGACCCAGGCCAGGAGTCACCCCACAGTGCCCAGGACCTCAACGCTCGGGAGGCCCTAGCTCCAGACATTCCACAAGACCAAAAGCGGGTTAAGTGGCCTCCTGCTAGTACAGTGAATGAGTGGCAGAAGCTCGATGATGACCTGGATGGTATCCTGGAAGCCACAATGAAAGGAGGGGCAAATAGGAAACTTCAGATCATGGCCACCATGGTCATCAGCATCGCCACGGAGAGGTTTGGAACAGTTGAGAAGCGTGCTGCTGCAAACCCTTACTCCAAGAACTGCAGGGCAGAGAAGATCTCACAACTGAGACGGGAACTCAGGGACCTGAAGAACCAGTTGAAGAGGGCAAGTGAGGACCTGAAGCCAGGGCTGGCAGAGATCCGCTGTGTTCTGAGGAAGAAGCTGCTAACCCTCAGAAGAGCAGAGTGGCACAGGAGACGGGCAAAGGAAAGGGCTAAGAGACGCGCTGCATTCCTAGCTAACCCCTTCGGGTTTACCAAACAGCTGCTAGGCCAGAAGCGCAGTGGACATCTAAACTGCGCAAAAGAGGAGGTAGACTCATACCTCCACGAAACGCCCTGAGGGAGGAGGACCTAGGTGAGTGCAGAGACCTAATCAAGCCACCTGAGCCAGCTTCTGAGTTCAACATAAAGGCCCCCACCTGGAATGAAACTCAGTCTGTGGTCAAGGCTGCAAGGAACAACTCAGCTCCTGGACCCAATGGTGTACTCTACATGGTGTACAAGAGGTGCCCCAAGCTCCTGAACCGTCTGTGGAAAATCCTAGGGGCAATCTGGAAGAGAGGGATCGTCGCTCACCAGTGGAGATCCGCAGAAGGGGTGTGGGTTCCGAAGGAAGAGAGGTCTACCACCATCAAGCAGTTTAGGACCATCTCGCTGCTCAATGTCGAGGGGAAGATATTTTTCAGTATCCTTTCCCACTGGCTGTCGGACTACCTACTTCGGAACCATTACATCGACTCTTCAGTGCAAAAGGGTGGGATCCCAGGGGTACCAGGGTGCCTGGAACACAGCGGCGTAGTGACACAGCTGATAAGAGAGGCCCGAGAGGGGAAAGGGAACCTATCTGTGCTTTGGCTGGACCTAGCTAATGCATATGGTTCAATACCCCATAAGCTGGTGGAGGTGGCATTGGAGAGGCTCCATGTCCCAGGTAACATCAAGGCCTTAATCATGGACTACTACAACAGCTTTCACCTGAGATTCACTTCTGGTACAGTTACATCAGAGAGCCAACGGCTTGAGAAAGGGGTCATCACTGGATGTACAATTTCAGTGATTCTCTTTGCCTTGGCCATGAACATGCTGGTCAAGTCTGCCGAGCCGGAGTGCAGTACCAGGATGCAGATGGATCCTCCAGGGCTTGGAGAAGCTTACCACCTGGGCCCGTATGCGCTTCAAGCCAGAAAAATCCAGGTCGCTAGTCCTAAAAGGAGGGAAGGTGACTGACCGGTTCAGCTTTTTCCTTGGAGGCACCTAGAATCCATCAGTCACAGAGGAGCCTGTGAAAAGCCTGGGGAAGATCTTTGACTGCTCCCTGAAGGATGCAGCCTCCATCAGGGCCACCAATGAACAACTCAAGGGCTGGCTAACTGCAGTGGACAAATCAGGCCTCCCGGGAAAGTTCAAGGCATGGGTGTACCAGCATGGCATCCTGCCCAGGATACTATGGCCAGTACCGGTTTATGAATTTCCCATATCCACCGTGGAACTGTTTGAGCGGAGGGTCAGCAGCCACCTCTGACGCTGGCTGGGGCTCCCTCGGAGTCTCAGCAGCCTCGCCCTCTACGGCAACAACAACAAGCTGAACCTACCACTAAAGGGCCTCACGGAGGAGTTCATGGTTGCCAGAGCAAGGGAGGTTCTCCAGTACAGGGAATCGAAGGACCCAAAGGTGGCTCAAGCTGGCATCGAGGTGAGGACAGGCAGAAGGTTGAGGGTGCAAGAGGCGGTGGACCAGGTTGAAGCTTGGCTGTCCCACAAAGAGCTTGTGGGATCTGTAGCCACCGGCCGGGCAGGTCTAGGAACTGTACCAACAACCCACCTCAGCAGGCTCACAGGCAAGGAAAGGTGGGATCGGGTCCAACTTGAGGTGCGGGCTGGAGTCAAAGAGCAGCGTTCAAGCCAGTGGGTGGGGCTAAGGCAGCAGGGCCCGTGGACCAGATGGGAGGAAGCCATGAACAGAACAATCTCATGGACGGAGTTGTGGAAGGCTGAACCGCTCCGCATAAAATTCCTCATCCAGTCTGTTTACGACGTGCCTAGCCCGTCAAACCTCTTCCTTTGGGGCAAGGTTGAAGCTCCATCATGTACCTTGTGCCAGGGAAGGGGAACACTGGAGCACATTCTCAGCAGCTGTCCTAAGGCACTTGGAGATGGTCGCTACCGCTGGCGCCACGACCAGGTGCTGAAGGCAGTTGCTGAGTCCATCCAATGTGCCATCGACCACAGCAAGCACTTGCCACCACCGAGGCACAGGACAGCATTTGTGAAGGCCGGGGAAAAACCTCCTGCCCACCCAAAGGCCCAAACAGGACTGCTGGGAACAGCCAAGGACTGGCAGCTGAGGGTGGACTTACAAACAGCTGAAGTTCCCCGAGAACATCTTGAAGACCAGCCTGAGACCAGACATAGTGGTGCAATCAGAGTCTTCCAAGCAGGTCGTCATGGTGGAGCTGACGGTGCCTTGGGAGGAGAGGATGGAGGAAGCAAGTGGGAGGAAGAGGGAGAAATATGCAGAGCTTGTGGAGGACTGCCGTAGAAGGGGGTGGCGTGCAAGATGCCTGCCCATTGAAGTCAGGGGAAGGGGCTTTGCGGGGAAGTCACTCTGTAGAGCCTACGGTCTCCTAGGCATCACAGGGGCAAGGAAGAGGAGAGCCATCTGCTCAGCTTCAGAAGCTGCTCACGATGGCTGTGGATACAGAGGGACAAGACGTGGATGAGCGCTTCTTGGACACAGGCCGGGAACTGATCACTCCCGGTTGGGTCGCCTGGGTGATTAGGGGGTATGAAGTTGAAAGATCCGAAACCCCCTGAGAGCCCAGGTACTATCACTGATGATGTGTCCAAGATCCTGCATCACAAGATGTATCTAAACAACAACTGTAGAGTATTCAGACGGTGCCATCATCAATACAATCTTGGTAAGAAATGAATGCAACACTGGATAGATGTTGTGACATTGCAGACAATTCCACAGTAGATGTGTGCCGTAATTAAATCTGAAGGCCATTCAACGACATGTTAGTGAGTGAGTATAACGATTTTTAGGTGACGTTTTTTGGGCAAGTAGTGTTGGGGTTGTATCTACTTTGCGTGCTAGAGCGCCCCCTTTCTTCACATGGCCCAAACATAATAGTCAGCTTACAGCCACATCCTTCCGACTGGTATGGGATTCAAACCTGAGGATCTGAGGATCAACTGCCCATTCCGGAGGGCAAAACTGTCTGTGAACTGTGATACATTAGTAGGTCTACATTAGTAACTGTAATACACTTAGCTTTGCCATTAGCAAAAGCGACATACTATTATTTTAGTCCCTTAAAGGAGAAGTCCAGTTTTTTTAACATTAAGGCCATTTTCTGGGTGGTCTGCAATGTTTTAGAGTCCCCCTCACCGTTTATTTCATGTTTGCTGCAGTCTCTGTTATTTGGCTGATTTGGATTTGATTTCAACCAGCTTTAGAATGGCCGTCTATGAGCACCTGCAACTCTGTTCTTAAAATCACCTTAGGTAATGATGGAAAGCTCGCACATCCACAGGAACGTCTGACCTGGGAGCAGGACCACAAGTGACTTGATGATAGTGAGAAAAGTCCGCTGACGACCAGGATTTCTTTTGCTCCCAAAAT
Organism: Engraulis encrasicolus; assembly: GCF_034702125.1. NCBI lineage: Eukaryota > Metazoa > Chordata > Actinopteri > Clupeiformes > Engraulidae > Engraulis > Engraulis encrasicolus. The sequence goes on along the minus strand of NC_085865.1, from coordinate 10,877,689 downwards.
TTATTTTTGCGTGACGTTTCGGGTTTTACCCCTTCTTCAGACGAGACAATACATAGAAAGTACACCCCATATATACAAATACCAGGTGATCACATGATCCCATTGCAGGTGTTAACAATTGCTATGAATAAATTGGCTCACAAGTCCCACCACTCATTGCTCACAGAGCTGATGACATCACACATATTACAAATGACACTCCCCTACACACACAGGTGACACTATATACATATGTTCATATACAACCGGAAAACCCATAAGGAATGCTAGATTGTGAAAAAAATAAATAAAAATAAAAAATAAATGAAAAAAAGGCAAATATGCCTGAAATACCATTCCCCATTATATACATGTTTGGCAAGATTAGTCAAAAGTGTTGGCACAAGTGATATTAAGTCCATCACGGGGGCATGTGAAGAGAAGTCCTTTTGCACACAGTTTCAGGAGACACCACATCACATATGCATAACGGAGGGCCGCAGCAGTGGAGGAAAGGTTCCCTCTCTAGAGTCACAGGTTGGCGGCAGGAGACACCACATCTAGAGTCACAGGTTGGCGCTGGGAGGCCGCGCATCTAGAGTCACAGGTGGGCGCTGAGGGATACTATGTCTGGAGTCACAGGTTGGCGCTGAGGGATATTAAATCTAGAGTCACAGGTTGGCGCTGAGGGACCCCATCTCTAGAGTCACATGTTGGCGCTAGATCTAAAGACCAGGAGCTAGTAAGATTGGATTCACAGGAAAGGTCTCAGGTCAAAGTCTTCATTTAACCCTCTAGGAGACAGGGTCCCCAATGTGTATATCCAGAATGCTTCTCTCTTTAGTAGAAGGGAATTCACATCCCCTCCACGACTTGGGCACTTGACATGTTCAATGCCTATGTACCTGAGAGTTGAGACGTTGTGTGAGGCAGCTGTGAAGTGAAGCGCCACTGGACTCTTCTCGTTGTGGTTGCGGATATTCGACCGATGTTCAGCTATCCTGGTTTTCAAGCTCCTGGTTGTTTTTCCAATGTAGGCCAGCCCACAGGGACACCTGAGCATGTAAATGACATTGTTAGTGTTACATGTAATCACACCTTTAATGCGCAACTGTTTCCCTGTGAGGGGGTGATGAAAGGTCTTAGTCTTGATAGTGAAATTGCATTGGGCACACTGGCCACATTTGTAATTGCCTTGGGGAATCTGCCGCAGAAAATGTTCTGGTTGGGGAGGGTGGTGGGCTTTCACCAGTAGGTTCCTCAGATTGGGTGGTCTTTTGAATACCACCCTTGGGGGTGATGTGAAACAGCTTAGAGAAGGGTCAGATGTGACTATATGCCAATGCTTCTGTATAATTGACTGAAACTCATGGCTGAGCGGTGAATACTGTACTATGCAGTTTACGCGGGCTTCTGTGGCTTTGCGTCTTGTGGTGTGTAAACAGTCTGTTTGGGACATACCGTTGAAGCGCCTCCTAGCGCTTGTGATCCACTCAGGCTTGTACTGTCTGTCTCCGAACCGGGCCTCCAGGTCCTGGGCTTCCTTCTGAAAGTCCTCGTCTTTGCTGCAGAGCCGTCTGATGCGGCTAAACTGTGAAATGGGTAAACTTTTTTTCAGTGGAACTGGATGATATGAAAGGCCGTGTAGGATTGAGTTTTTGTCAGTTGGCTTACGGTAAAGAGTGGTACCTAAGTGTTCTCCATGCCTATACACCAGTATGTCTAAAAAGCTCATTTGATGTTTGCTGTATTCCATGGTGAATCTTAAGTGTGTGTTACGTGAATTTATGTATTCGTGGAATGTTTTGAGCTGACTCTCTGTACCTTGCCAAATAAAGAACACGTCGTCGATGTAGCGTTTCCAGTTAGTGATGTGTTGAAGATGAGGGTTGCATTCATCCCAGATGTGTTGCTGTTCAAAGAGGCAGCAGTACAAGGAGGCGAAGCTCGGGGCCATCTTCGATCCCATGCTGGTCCCTGAGATCTGCAAGTAGAAATCCGATCCAAACATGAAGTAATTAAACTTAAGGACTATTTCAATTAGGTCCACAATGCATTGTGTGGGGGGAGTGCAACTGGGGCGCTGGTTCAAGAAATGTTCGGAGGCCTGTAGGCCACCTCTGAACGGTACATTGGTGTAAAGTGACTCAATGTCCATAGTGACCAGAAACATCTCCTCCACAGGCATAGTAATGCTCTGGAACATCTTGATGCACTCAACTGTGTCTTTGATGTAAGAAGGGAGGGAGGTGACTAGCGGTTGAAGGAAATGGTCAACGAAGGCAGAAATGTTTTCTGTGAGAGACCCTATGGCAGATACTATCGGCCGTCCGGGGGGTACATCTGTAAATGTTTTATGTATTTTTGGAAGAGTGTATAGAACGGGTATCACTGGGGTGTTGACAGTCATGAAAGCATGCTCACGTTTGCTGATGTGATTGTGCTGCAGTAATGAATTCAAATGGGTGTGAATGGTGTCTTTAAATTTCGTAGTGGGGTTGGATGTCAACTTCTTGTAAAAAGTGGTGTTGCCCAGCTGCCTGGCTATTTCACCTTCATAAGCCTAGCGATCCAAAATGACAATCCCTCCTCCCTTATCCGCACTCTGCACAACCACGGTTCTGTCTTTTTGTAGGGCACGTAGTTCAGCCCTTTGTGATGAAGTGAGATTGTCAGCTACCTTATACTCTTTCCTTTTAGACATGATGGTGGTTACATCCTGTTCGACCAATCTGCAATATGTGTCTAGTGATGCATTTCTCCTTTTAGGGGGAATGAAGGTGCTTTTACCTCTGAATGTGGTAGTCGAGTGATCATTCTGCTCTTCGCTGGTCTCTGGGGTTGCTGCGGCGGCTCCCAACTCTGCATTGTGGTCGGTTGGTGTTGGTGTAGCACTGAAACTAGGACGGGAAGATGAATTGAAGAATTCTTTTAGTCTGAGTGTCCTGAAAATTTTTTGGAAGTCAACCATTGTATTGAACTCGTTACAGTGTGTTGTAGGCACAAACGAGAGGCCTTTGCTTAGTGCCGTTAAACAATCTTCCGTGAGATTTTTACTGGAGAGGTTAATGACATTGGTTACCTGTGGCTCTTGGCGTCTCTTCTTTTTTAGCGACCGTCTGCACGGTTTCTTTGTTGTTTGCCTCGTGGTGGTAGGCGTCTTTGTCCTTGGTTTGTTCTGCCCCCTAAAAAAGGACCACTGGTTTGAGAGAAGTTACTGGATTCTGACTCGTATTCGTCCGTGGTGGTCATCACCTGCTGGGAAGCGCGCGTGTTGCGATGTCTTCTCGCTGGAGGTTGTTGTACAGAGCGAGTTTTTGGTGTTGGATTTCTCCACTGGTAGACTCGGCCACGTTCGTAGTCCAGTGTGTCGCGTTCGAACTTCCTCCTTTTTGACACTGTGATTTCTTTGGTTAATTCTTGTTTGTGTTGCTCACATTCCTCTAGTTTCTGTTTGAGTATCACTGGGTCATTCACTTCCGTGCCAAGTTTAGTTTTGAGTTCTGAAATCTCGTCGCGTACTGTCGCGAGGTTAGCTGTAACTTCCTGAATCGTCAGTGCCATCAAATCAAATGAGCATTTGTTTAGAATTGCAGTCCATTGATCACAGAAGTTGGAGTTATCCTTACCCATGATTGGGCCCTTATTGATTCGTAAGCCTCTAGGTATTCGTTTGGCTCGCATATAATCACTCAATGTCACTGCATGTAGGAAGAGGCGTGTTTCTCGCTCCTCTAGTTTTTGTAATGATTTCGTAGTCAGACCTGAGTTGCTCTGTGCAGTGGCGTTGTTGAAAAGCGAATCCTGTAGGATGATCCGTGTGTAATCTTGTTGGGTAAATTCAAACGTGGCAGATGTCGCTGGATCCATTGGATAATAGTTGTATGGCGGTTGTGAAGCTCAAGGTACGGGAGTCAATCAAAGGTAGATGGAGTGCAGAGCAAAGACAGAAGTTGAGGTAATGATGGAAAGCTCGCACATCCACAGGAACGTCTGACCTGGGAGCAGGACCACAAGTGACTTGATGATAGTGAGAAAAGTCCGCTGACGACCAGGATTTCTTTTGCTCCCAAAATTTATTTTTGCGTGACGTTTCGGGTTTTACCCCTTCTTCAGACGAGACAATACATAGAAAGTACACCCCATATATACAAATACCAGGTGATCACATGATCCCATTGCAGGTGTTAACAATTGCTATGAATAAATTGGCTCACAAGTCCCACCACTCATTACTCACAGAGCTGATGACATCACACATATTACAAATGACACTCCCCTACACACACAGGTGACACTATATACATATGTTCATATACAACCGGAAAACCCATAAGGAATGCTAGCTTGTGAAAAAAATAAATAAAGATAAAAAATAAATGAAAAAAAGGCAAATATGCCTGAAATACCATTCCCCATTATATACATGTTTGGCAAGATTAGTCAAAAGTGTTGGCACAAGTGATATTAAGTCCATCACGGGGGCATGTGAAGAGAAGTCTAATCTTGCCAACATGTATATAATGGGGAATGGTATTTCAAGCATACTTGCCTTTTTTCATTTATTTTTTATTTTTTATTTTTTTTTCACAATCTAGCATTCCTTATGGGTTTTCCTGTTGTATATGAACATATGTATATAGTGTCACCTGTGTTTGTAGGGGAGTGTCATTTGTAATATGTGTGATGTCATCAGCTCTGTGAGTAATGAGTGGTGGGACTTGGGAGCCAATTTATTCATAGTAATTGTTAACACCTGCAATGGGATCATGTGATCACCTGGAATTTGTATATATGGGGTGTACTTTCTATGTATTGTCACGTCTGAAGAAGGGGTAAAACCCGAAACGTCACGCTAAAATAAATTTTGGGAGCAAAAGAAATCCTGGTCGTCAGCGGACTTTTTCCTCACTATCTTAAAATCACCTTAAACATTTGTTTTCGAAAGTCTACAGCTCACAAAGTGGTTAGGGGTGTTCACTAGCAGTCCCTAAATAGTTTTAAGGCGAAATATAGCTTCTGTCATTTTTTTATTTGCCATTTTGTGAAAGAAAGTGAAAGTGAAAGTGAAACTTAATTTACAAATTGCTACATAAAACACACATAAAACACGACAGATGCCATATTTCGCTACAAAAATTCTTAAGGAACACCAGTGAATATTGCTGAACACTTGGTGAGTTTCATATTCTTGAAAACAAATGTTA
>NC_085865.1:10850003-10865003 GCF_034702125.1 Engraulis encrasicolus | reverse complement strand
TCCAGAAACAGAAGCACAGTGTTGCCAGATCGGGCGGGTGCCCTTCCAACTGGGCTACTTTGGATGAGCGGGTGTCTGCGGGTAGAAATCGGAAAAATTGGCCATTTGGCGTTTTTTTTTCAGCCGTTTTGGGCCCATAGAAGTCAATGTAATTTGTTGAATTTGGGCGGAATTTAGCGCATTTTGGCGTTTTTTGAGAAGCTTTGGGGCGGGATTTGGTCAGACACATCTGGCAACACTGCAGAAGCAGTGAGAGTATGAGCCTGCTAAAGGAAGGTGGCAAACGGAGATGGTTGATGGCTATCGGACCCCATGGCCTCAGTGTTTAGCCCCTGCCATTAACCCCAATCACCACACATATAGTCTTGGAGAGCTCTGGCTCACGTATACGTGCCAAGAATCCCATTAGCGAGAGGGGGGGAATACTGTAGTATATAAAGACAAATAAATATATATAAATGTATCCTACAGTACATCCACTCTCTCAGATAAAACGGCTCACTCCATCAGTGACATCAGTGTAGATCAGTGGTTCTCAAAGTGTGGTCCCGGGACAGTCATCACAATAAGAAAGGCTTGTAAATGTGAATAAAAAGTAAGTGATCTGCATCAAAATTAGCAGTGTTGAATTACCACCCGTCAACTGTCAATTCGGTTGACAGGTGGTCCCTGAACATTTTTGGGGTGACAAAGTGGTCCTCAGTCTGAAAAAGTTTGAGAAACACTGGTGTAGATGCCCATCAGATATATGATGCCCATCCGATATATGAGATATATGGTGATGCTGCTGATGAAACTAAAGTGTTGGTGAAGTAGTGATAATGAGTCAGTGATGATGGATGTGGGCGGGCAGGCGTGCAGTAGCCAGGCCATGCCCTCCTAGTGATGCAACACCTTCAGTGGTGTAGTGGGGATTTTTAAAGTGGGGGTATGCGATGTTTAACGTCATCAGACAATTAGGCAACTTATCCTGTCAAACCCCCCAACTGTCCTTAATCCACTGTCATTGCTTCTCCATTTTCATCTGGTAGGTCAATCACCTGCAATACTGCTACGTGATCATTCCTTTTTGTATTTAAACATGGTCTGAAGATTTTTTTTAAATCTCACTTAAGGAGAAATGGGTGAACTGCGTACCCCCACGTACCGCGCACACTACACTCCTGAACACCTTCAGCATTGCTCCTAGTCAGGCCAAGAGCAATTACAGTATGGTTTCTGAGCTCCCGAAACAACGGGAACTCATGGTCATGAAATGTTCCGAATGTCAACTGACATAGTCATAAAATGCATATGACATTGACATAAGGTTTATGACACATGCATGTAGGGATGCACCGATACCGATACTGGTATCGTTATCGGCACCCGATACTGCTCATCATACTCATACTCGTACTCGTCAAGCACTTGCTGATACCAGGAACGATACGCTGTTACACAAAACAATACAAAATCTTGTCACATTCTGTGGACTTGAAAGCAGCATGGAAAAAAAGTGCCACCTCATACATTTACTAACATTTAAATCTACATGGAAATGGACAATAAAAATATCACCGGTGGAAAAACATAAGGCCATGCATTTATTTTCATTGTATTTTGGTGGTAAAAGGTATCGGTATCGGTACTCGGTGTCGGCAAGTACACACATTAATGTACTCTAACATGGACACTAATATGTCACTAATATGTCATATGTATGACGCCGGCGTGAAGTAAAATGTTACCATGATAGTAACTAAATATACATACAGTATATGGTGGATGAGTGAGGTGATGGTGGGTACAAAAGGGCCTGTGTTGATGCTGGGGATTCGAAATAAAAATTCAGACACAGGAAGTGAGAAAAGGCTCTTCATCTCCCCTGTGAGAGCTGCTATCCATTCACTCCAGCGGAGCAAGAAACGAGCACAAACAATGTGATACCTCAGATACCGTACGCCACGGCCAATTAGAGGAACAGCTTGAGCTGGGGCCCAAATCCAGGACCCTTATTTCTCATACGCGGCGCTGAACTAATTATCCGTAGCGGATGCTAAGGCTAAGCTAAAGGCTAAGCTAATTGTCCATAGCAGCTACTGAGGCTAAGCTAAAGGCTAAGCAAATCGTGCATGGTGAGGAAGGCAACAAGGCGAGGAGGCGGCAGATGTGAGCTGGTCACAGGGAGACACAGAGAGGAGTGGACACATACAGTGTTGTCAGATTGGGCGGTTTTCCAACCCAGCTGGGCTGTTTATGATGACTCTCTTTTTAGGATGACTATCTGACTATCTGGTGAAAGAAATGTAGAATAGAATAGAATAGAATAGAATAGAATAGAATAGAAAGCCTTTATTGTCATTATACAAAGTATACTGAGATTTTAGCTTCCCTACGAAGTGCACAGTCCTTTATAGATGAACATTGTCCAGTAAGTGTGAGTTCATTGTTGTAACAGCTTTGGGGAAGAAGCTGTTCTTCATCCTATTGGTTCTGGCTGGTAATGCCTTGTAGCGCCTGCCAGAGGGCAACAGTGTGAAGAGATGAAAGCCAGGATGTGTGGGATCTTTAATGATACTCCTGGCTCTACTTACGCAGCGTGAGTTGTAGATGGTGAGTATGGGAGGCAGGGGGCAGCCTATGATTCTTTGCGCTGTTTTGGTCACCCTCTGCAGTCTCTTCCTGTCAGCCTCTGTGCAACTTGAGTGCCACACTGACACTGCGTAGGTCAGCAGGCTCTCTATGGTGGAACGGTAAAAGGTCACCAGCAAGCTTGAGTCTAACTGTTCTTTCTTAAGTACTGTGAGGAAGTGCAATCACTGCTGGGACTTTTTTACCAGAGCCGAGGTGTTAGTCGACCAGGAGAGATCATGGGAGATGTGTACACCTAGGAATTTAAATGAGCTCACTTGCTCTACACGTTCACCATTGATGTAGACTAGAGTAGAGAGTAGAGAAACTTTATTGATCCCCAGGGGCATCTTTCTTCTGCCGGAAGTCCAGGATGAGCTCCTTCGTCTTGGAGATGTTCAGGGCCAGGTTGTTGGATGCACACCACTCTCCAAATTTCAGGACCTCATCCCTGTAGGCCTCCTCCTTTTCCTCGGTTATCAGCCCAACCACTGTTGTGTCATCTGCAAATTTGACAATGATGTTCTCTGGGTGGATGGGGCTACAGTCAAACGTGTAAAGGGAGTAGAGAAGTGGGCTCATTGAAGAGAAGGTTGGCAACGTTATCTATTTTTGTAATGTCAGTGTTATAATCGCTTTTTGTAATTGTTGCATAGCGATCGTGGACTTGTGCAATCATGTAGGCCTAAGCTAAGCAAACACACCAACCTAACTTTATCTTATTCTATAGTTAAAACATGGGGAAATAAATCACGCACCCAACTGCATTCGCGAAACAAAAGTCTTGCATGGCGCGGCGAGGACCACTTGGTGTTTTTTAAAAAGTGTTCACAATAATGCTACGTAGCAAGTGCACCAACCAGCACTCAAAGTTTCGACAGTCTGACAACAACAGGGCAAGCAATCTAGCAAACACTAAAATGATATAGTCGCATTTTCCTAAAGCACTGTTATGGCCATTTCCCTAAAGCACTGTAATAATGTCGATGCTCTGTCAGGCCTATATCTTTGCGTTCGGGTTTGTGTTCAGTTAAAACATGCCTGGGTACCACTCACGGATTGTTCAGTTAGCAAGTGGCTCTTATCTGGGAGAAAAAAAAAAACTTTTGTGATACATCCACATCCACATCTAAACAGTACGACTTTGCACCGTAGTCTAGCCTACTGTAATTATTGCATAGGCTTAGGCTACTATTGCAGTGTAATGCGCCACCTAGATGAAAACCTCTGACTTTTAAATTGGTAGCCTATATGGTACATTTTGAGGGGATTTCGTGACAGCTTCGCTTTGGTTCGCTGCTAAGGGGATTCCCCTTCCTCGCGACAAGCGACAGCTTTCCTTAGAGACAGCCAGTCTTTCCATTGGAGGTTACATTAATTAACACGTGTTTCCCACGACGGTTTCGATTCGACAAATTGGTCGGCAGCAACGTAGCAAAATTAAGAGACTTTTGGTTGTGCTTCTGTTTGGTAGTTCTTCTAGCTGAACCGACGTTTACTCTGCCAAACGATAGTGTATCTCCTCTATGTCCGCTGGCTATGCTTCCAATGGCTTGCGTTGCGACTGGTGAACTCAGCAGGGGGTTCAGCGCACCCTTTTTTGTGTTGGAGTAGAACTACATGTAGCCTGCGTAGTTTCATGCGTTTTGAATATGGCTCATTATAATGTGGTGTAGGGGCCCCGGATTGCGTCTGCACCGGGCCTCGGCGAGGGTTAACGCGGCCCTGGTGTGTGTGTGTGTGTGTGTGTGTGTGTGTGTGTGTGTGTGTGTGTGTGTGTGTGTGTGTGTGTGTGTGTGTGTGTGTGTGTGTGTGTGATGGCCAAAAAATGACACCAAGAATCTGGCATAGGCCTGCCATTAATCTGTCCATTATCTGGATGCCTTTCTTATAGTGAGTCAGTCATTGGCTTTACCAAATGCCACTTTAGCCTGGGGACATTTGGCCAGCATGGACAGGACTGATTTGGGTGACGCTAATTTAGACTGAGTCTGCCCTCAATTGGCACGAATATGCAAGGATTTGGCCCGGGTTTATGTCAGATGTTGCCGTGGCGTCTGATTCACTCAAGTCATCTGCTATTTTTTGCGTGTTTGTTTGTTTGTTTGTTTGTTTTTCCCCAGTGAGTCTTACATAACTAACTCCAGCGAATTTGAATATCTGAATAGACAACTTTCGAGTTGAAAGGGTTCAAACTCCTCTGCCTTCATTCATATAGAGTGTAAAATCGCCAAATTATGGAGATATGGGGCTCATATTTGCATCGACTGAATCTTGCAGAGGTCCTATCCACTTTTACACTAAATCCTGCAGTATTACTTCAACACTTGAAGAGTTAAGTGTAACCCTTTTCTAGTTAATCCTGCTCTCTGAGTCTTTAATACTACAAAATGTACGCTGCAGCACTTTGCCCCAAAAACTTCAAAAAAAGTTCAAGCGATTTACAATTCCAACATTTATCAAGAGTGTCTGTCTGTTTTAAACTTCCATCGCAACAGATGGAAACACACTCAAGAGTTTGATTTGATTTCCTCCGACCAAATTGTTCCACAGATGCGCTTTAACTATGCAAAATGTATTGGAAGTAACCGCCACTAATGCCTACTGCCTCTCCTAGCCAAGCCTCAGCCGACTAATGCACTCTCCTCCTGGTGTGTGTGTGTGTGTGTGTGTGTGTGTGTGTGTGTGTGTGTGTGTGTGTGTGTGTGTGTGTGTGTGTGTGTGTGTGTGTGTGTGTGTGTGTGTGTGTGTGCCCCTGTCGGTTCCTATGTGTGTGTGTGTGAGAGAGAGAGAGAGAGAGAGAGAGAGAGAGAGAGAGAGAGAGAGAGAGAGAGAGAGAGAGAGAGTGTGTGTGTGTGTGTGTGTGTGTGTGTGTGTGTGTGTGTGTGTGTGTGTGTGTGTGTGTGTGTGTGTGTGTGTGTGTGTGCGTGCGTCTGTGTGTGTATGTATGTGTCTGTCTGTCTGTGTGTGTGTGCGTGTGTGTGTTCCTGCTCTCCTCCTGGTTCCTTTATTGCCCTGCCTGCCTGATGAATGAGTTCCTTTATCTTATTCCCCACATTAACATTAAACCAATCGCAAGTCATCAAGCTCTGCCCGAACTCCACCTGTCTCAAGAAGGAAAGACCGTGGCACAAACTGACTTTTTAAACCTCCGAAACAAGTGCAGGAATTGACTTGAGTAGCATTTTTGGATGTTTACAGCATCCTCCAGAGACACAGCCTGTCTGATTGGACCGAGTCCAAAGTCATAAGTCATCTTTAGGGCGTTGTCAAAATATCACGGACAGATTGTGAGGATTTTTTTTTCTGTTTTTTTCCCCAAAAGTCAAATCTACTTTTGACAGCTATCAGCTGTATAAGGGGAACAGAGGAGCACAGAGTGAATTTGCTGACTTAACACAGCGTGACACACACACACGCAGTCACACACACACACACACGCTCGCGCGCGTACACACAGACACACACACACATACACACACACACACACGCGCGCGCGTACACACAGACACACACATACACGGACACGTAAACACACACATACACACACACACACACACACACACACATACACACACACACACACACAGGTGACATCACCTTTCCTGTTCCTGTTCATCATCAGTGCGCGCGTGCGTACACACAGACACACACACACACACGTGCACATACACACACACGCACACACACACACACACACACACACACACACACACACACACACACACACACACACACACACACACACACACACACACACACACACACACACACACACACACACACAGGTGGCATCACCTTTCCTGTTCCTGTTCATCTTAGCCGAGCATTTAGAGCCAAGTGGGAAGCAGGAAGTAAAGCGTGTGTAAGATATATTGTATTGTGAAAAGATGTCAGTCCTGACCTGTTGCTACCAATTAGGCTGAATTCACACCAAGGCGCCGCGTAACGGAAGCGAGAAGACTGAGATCTTTCTGCTTAATTTAGGCCGGTGTGCTCTACTCCGCCTTTCACACCGACAGCGTCGGCGTGCGCGGCCAGTCCTGTTCAAAATCCTCCCACAGCCAAAGCTAGCGTGCTACTTTGCCATTCATTTACATGGGACACCGTCGACCACTGCCACCCAAAATCCGCTTGAGTTCTATTTTCCAAATGCAGTGCCGGTTCCCGCACCACTTCTGCCCGACTAACGCCGGTTGATGTGGAAGGACAGATCTGTTTCCATGTATTTTCGCCACCGCCGGTAAAAATCGCTTCCATCCCGCAACGCTTCACCACTCTGTGAATTAGGCCTAACGCAATAACTGCAAATGGCTTAACACTTTGGGGGCATTTGGAATGTAATGAATAAAACTTATATCCTAATAACTTGCCAATAATGTGATGTTATAACATGTAATAACATTTTACCAACTAGAATGGGCACTCGGTAGAGCGCAAACCTTCGCCAACGCCACTTATTTTTTCTGGCCATCTTCAAAGTGTGGGGCATAACATTCTCCAAATTTTGGTGTTAGTTTCATTTAAATCGGACCGGAATATCATAACATTACATTTTTGGCCCAGTCTTGACCTCTTATTCAATTCAGCATGCACACGTTCTTCTGGCATATAGTGCTTGGCAAAGAAAAACGTTTTTGACCTTTTCGTGACCTTCACCTTGACCTTTGACCCAATCACTCCCAAAAAGTAATCGGTTGTTCCTTGGGTCATGACCAATCATCCCACTAAATTTCATAAAAATCGGCTCAATTTACGTTTTTGACCTTTTCGTGACCTTGACCTTTGACCTTTGACCCAATCACTCCCAAAAAGTAATCGATTGTTCCTTGGGTCATGACCAATCATCCCACTAAATTTCATAAAAATCGGCTCAATGTACGTTTTTGACCTTTTCGTGACCTTGACCTTGACCTTTGACCTTTGACCCAATCACTCCCAAAAACTAATCAATTGTTCCTTGGGTCATGACCAATCATCCCACTAAATTTCATAAAAATCGGCTCAGTTCTGTCTGAGTTATACAAAGTACAAACAAACATTTTGACCTTGACCTTTGACCTTTGACCCAATCACTCCCAAAAACTAATCAATTCTTCCTTGGGTCATGACCAATCATCCCACAAAATTTCATGAAAATCGGGTCAGTTTTGACTGAGTTAGACAAAGTACAAACAAACAAACAGACATATTCACAAATAAATAAATAAATAAACTAGAATGGGCACTCGGTAGAGCGCAAACCTTCGCCTACGCCACTTATTTTTTTCTGGCCATCTTCAGAGTGTGGGGCATAACATTCTCCAAATTTTGGTGTTAGTTTCATTTAAATCGGACCGGAATATCGTATTAATACATATTTGGCCCAGTCTTGACCTCTTATTCAATTCCGCGTGCACACGTTGTTCTGGCATGTAGTGCTTGGCAAAGAAAAATGTTTTTGACCTTTCCGTGACCTTGACCTTGACCTTTGACCCAATCACTCCCAAAAAGTAATCGATTGTTCCTTGGGTCATGACCAATCATCCCAGTAAATTTCATAAAAATCGGCTGAATTTACGTTTTTGACCTTTTCGTGACCTTTGACATTTGACCCAATCACTCCCAAAAAGTAATCGATTGTTCCTTGGGTCATGACCAATCATCCCAGTAAATTTCATATAAATCGGCTCAATGTACGTTTTTGACCTTTTCGTGACCTTGACCTTTGACCTTTGACCCAATCACTCCCAAAAAGTAATCGATTGTTCCTTGGGTCATGACCAATCATCCCACTAAATTTCATAAAAATCGGCTATATTTACGTTTTTGACCTTGACCTTGACCTTTGACCTCTGACTCAATCTCTCCCAAAAACTAATCGATTGTTCCTTGGGTCATGACCAATTATCCCACCAAATTTCATAAAAATCGGCTCAGTTCTGTCTGAGTTATACGAAGTACAAACAAACATTTTGACCTTGACCTTTGACCTTTGACCCAATCACTCCCAAAAACTAATCGATTGTTCCTTGGGTCATGACCAATCATCCCACCAATTTTCATAAAAATTGGATCAGTTCTGTCTGAGTTATACGAAGTACAAACAAACAAACAAACAAACAAACAAACAAACATATTAACAAATAAATAAATAAATAAATAAATAAATAAATACACAGCGGTCAAAACATAACCTTCGCCGACTTTGTCTTGGCGAAAGTAATAAATAAATAAATAAATACACGGCGGGCAAAACATAACCTTCCGGCGAAGGTAATGACATAACCAGCTACCACCCAAGTGACATCATTCACAAGTAGTACTGTATATGGTCAGCTGGCTTGGGAAAGGGTTGGATAAGATGGGGTGGAACAAACATGTGCTCCATCACAATTGTCACCTGTATTGACACACCCCTCAGGCCCAACATAAATGTGCATTATCTGGGCTTGATATGGCAGTGGCTTTGTGCCAGCTATTGACACTATATGACCTGAGGCGCCAACGATTGAACAATAATTGAATTCATTTGACGCTGATGCTAAAGTGTCACCGATTCCCGGCAGTGCAACATGAGCTGTCCCGATCACGAGGATAGAAGTGATGACAACACTTTTAGGACCTCCAGCCAGGGTTGTAGTCAAGATCACCTTTGTAGAATCCAAGACAAGTTCAAGTCCTGAGAAGTTTGAGACTAAGGCAAGGCAGTTTAAAAAGATTAAAGTCTGACTCGATTAGTTGAGTCGCTTTTCAGTGTGTGTGTGTGTGTGTGTGTGTGTGTGTGAATAAATGATGAATGGCAGTTATGTTAACAACGCTTAAATTGGCACAGTTGAAATTGCAGAATCGTGTCGACGAATGAGTCCATGTGAAGATTTTTTTTTTAAATATTTCTGAAATAGGTGCTCACGAGAGTGCGGGGCCCACCAGGAAAAGCCCGCTAGGTAGCCTATATGTGGTGCGTTCAGCTGTCTGCTATGGTTCTCTGACATAAAACATCTGGTTCATAGCAGACCGCAGCTCCTTAATGCACGCCGTACCTCCAGTGGCACACTGTCATTTGTTACATTTACATGACGTTTTTAATTCAGAATTTATCATTCAGAATTAAATAGTTCCGTCAAGTTCATTTTGATCTTTCATTTAAATCCGAATTGCGAAGTGTTTACATCACGTTTTCAAAGCAGAATTCAGCTTTAGTCAGAATTAAAGTGACATAATTCTGAATTATGTCTCATGTAAAAATAGCAATTGAAAAGTTAACTACCACAGTGCTACAATACTATGACATAACACAGGGCCTTTAGTAATGCACCACGACTGTGTTGGCCATTGCCATTCTGGTAGCAACAAATTTCTAACGCCATGTTTTAAAGGGTTAAATATCATTTTTAGGCCAACAGAAAACGGAGGTGGTGCTCATTCCATTCCTACACCTAATCTTGGACCACAACAAAATTCAGAATGTTCAGGAACTGAAGAGGTTTGTGTTGTGAACTGAAAGAAACTGAACTTTTCCAAGCAAACTGCATATGGCAGAAATGTAGGTGTCAGCAGGTCCATCCGGGTCACATGTTCCCGCTAAAATAAACAATAGAGAGAGTACATACGGTGAAAAGACGTCGATGTAACATTTTCTTCTAGAGTGTATTTTCTATTAAGTGTTTTTTAATTTATTTTACTGTTTTTATATTTTACTGTGTATGAATGTAAGTTGATCACCCAGTTTTCTGATGGACATTAATTCCTTTTTTGAACACATACTGTTTTAAGACGAAAATTGTAATCTTAATTTTGAATCATAAGATCAACTTAACATTCTAAAACTTTTTACGGTGGTTTTAACCATATGATATTTGCAACCGCTACCGACACTCTTAAAGGGACACTGTGTGAGATTTTTAGATGTTTATTTCCCAGCCTGATCTCCAAAAATTCCGTGCTCCTGGACACGGATGTTAAGGACACGAAATCCGTGTCCAGGAGCACGGATTTTGCCAAAATTCCGTGCTCCTGGACACGGAATTGTTTTCCGTGCTCCTGGACACAGAATTGTTTTCCGTGATGGGCACGGAAGTGCTTTCTATAGGCTATTACCACAGCACTGTGTAACTGTATCATTAGAAAATACATACCAAATACTAATAATAGCAAAATAATGCTATAGCTATTTAAGTTGTGCCCTGACCAAAACATTCCCTAACCTTAACCTGTCATTAAAGACATATTTTTGAGAAATACCTTTTCCAGTTGGTTGCTAGGCTATCAAATTCATATAATAAATGAAAGAAAACTAGCTGTGCCCAGACCAAAACAATCCCTAACCCTAACCTGTCAGTAGGAAATGTTTTTTTTTGAGAAAAATCCTGAGAAAACACAAGACTGTGGAAACATAGAGCTGTGGGAGTAGCCTATAGAGAGAGCACTTCTCTGTGTCCATCACGGAAAACAATTCCGTGTCCAGGAGCACAGAAAACAATTCTGTGTCCAGGAGCACGGAATTTTGGCAAAATCCGTGCTCCTGGACACTGATTTTGTGCCCTTAACATCCGTGTCCAGGAGCACGGAATTTTTGGAGATCATGTGGCATTTCCAGAATTCATGCTACCCATTCACTCATGTTACCCTTTTCCTGAATATTTACCACCACCATGAAATTCTAATTATTCATTATGACTGGAAAATTGCACTTTTCATACATGAAAAGGGCGATCTTCTCCATGGTCCACCATTTTGAATTTCCAGAAATAGCCATTTTTAGCTGCAAAAATGACTGTATTTGGGCCATACTAGAAAATATTAGTTTATTACTTAGTAAACTATCATGAAAAGGTCAAATTTGTCAATAGGTGACACAGTTTCAATGAGCAGCATAGTTGCAGTACCTTTTTTGACCATTTCCTGCACTGTGTCCCTTTAAATTAGTTATTTCAAATTCATTTAGAGGGTCTTGCTAATACAACATAGCTCCCAGAAGGCGTTGTCAAGATGGCCGCCAGATGAGGTAACTTAAACTGAATGAACTTTGTTGCATCTCTCTGCTATGGTGCTGTTCCTTATTTACACAGTCATTAGGGATGTGCACACACACACACACACACACACACACACACACACACACACACACACACACACACACACACACACACACACACACACACACACACACACACACACACAAACACAAACACACACACACACACACACACACACACACACACACACACACACACACACACACACACACACACACACAGTAATTTGCACCTGGTTCTTTGTATCTGAAGCACCACCACCCACAGATTTCATTATAATTAGCCAAATATATGAGGACGAAGCTCAAGGCTCTACATTCTCACACACACACACTCGCATGCACGCACACACGCACGCACAGATGCACGCTCTCTCTCTCTCTCTCTCTCTCTCTCTCTCTCTCTCTCTCTCTCTCTCTCTCTCTCTCTCTCTCTCTCTCTCTCCCTCTATCTCTCTCTCTCTCTCTCTCTCTCTCTCTCTCACACACACACACACACACACACACACACACACACACACACACACACACACACACACACACACACACACTGCAGTGCACCAACTCTCACTCTGCTTAACCTCATGGAGACCTCTGATTGTAATCCATATGGCAGAGAGCCTCCTGTTTGTCAGCCTCAGTGTGTGTGTGTGTGTGTGTGTGTGTGTGTGTGTGTGTGTGTGTGTGTGTGTGTGTGTGTGTGTGTGTGTGTGTGTGTGTGTGTGTGTGTGTGTGTGTGTGTGTGTGTGTGTGTGTGTGTGTGTGTGTGTGTGTGTGTTTGGTTCTGTTTTTAGGGCTATGGTAAAGTGAGTTTCCACTCATACACTAACACTATGCATAAGAGCAGGAAAACCTCCCTGGGCTCACCTGAACACACACGCACACACACACACACACACACACACACACACACACACACACACACACACACACACACACACGCGCGCGCGCGCACACACACACACGCACGCACGCACGCACGCACGCACGCACGCACGCACGCACACGCACACACACGCACACACACACGTAAACACAAACACACGCACACTGAAAGAACACGCACACGCACACACACACATGAAAGCTTTATTATGTGTATAAACATGGTTGTTTACATTGAATATTATTTAATATTATATTATATCATATTGTATTATATTAATTATTATGTTATGTTATGTTATGTTATGTTATGTTATGTTATGTTATGTTATGTTATGTTATGTTATGTTATGTTATGTTGTCGTTATTGTTGATCACTTATTATTATAACTTTATTATTATTTGAATTGTACAGTGTGAAGCACAGCTGTTTTACAGTAATGTCGGTGGTAGACAGACCTACTGTGCATGAAGGCAAGAACGCTCTTGGTTTACACATGAGTGGAGAATTTCCCCTCATTTTACCCACATGCTGTTTCAAAACACCTGACCTAGGACCAGGGAGATCATGTGTGTGTGTTTGTGTGTGTGTGTGTGTATTCCTTAGGGTAGTAGTGTGTGTGTGTGTGTGTGAGTGTGTGTGTGTGTGTGTGTGTGTGTGTGTGTGTGTGTGTGTGTGTGTGTGTGTGTGTGTGTGTGTGTGTGTGTGTGTGTGTGTGTGTGTGAGAGAGAGAGATTCTTTGGTTGTTGTTGTTGTTGTTGTTTTATGTAGTGTGTGTGTGTGTGTGTGTATGTGTGTGTGTGTGTGTGTGTGTGTGTGTGTGTGTGTGTGTGTGTGTGTGTGTGTGTGTGTGTGTGTGTGTGTGTGTGTGTGTGTGTGTGTGTGTGTGTGTGTGTGTGTGCGCACGCTGGTTGCTAATTGCAATTCAACACAGCCCTGCTGCATGGCTGAACACGTTTGTGCTGCTTCTGCTGTTTGCTGGATGATGGTTCTATAGACATGAATACTAAGAGGAGGAGGAGGAGGAGAAGAGAAGGAGGAGCAGGAGGAGGAGAAGAGAAGGAGGAGGAGGAGAAGAGAATGAGGGGCAGGAGGAGGAGGAGAAAAGGAGGAGAAGAGAAGGAGGAAGAGGAGAAGAGAAGGAGGAGCAGGAGGAGGAGAAAAGGAGGAGAAGAGAAGGAGGAGCAGGAGGAGGAGAAGAGAAGGAGGAGGAGGAGAAGAGAAGGAGGAGCAGGAGGAGGAGAAGAGAAGGAGGAGGAGGAGAAGAGAATGAGGGGCAGGAGGAGGAGGAGAAACAGAGGTGGAGGAGGAGGAGAAAAAGAGGAGGAGGAGAAGAAGAGGAGAAGAAGAAGAAGAAGAGGAGGAGGAGGAGGAGAAGAAGATGAAGAAGAAGAAGAAGAAGAAGACGTTGATGATGACGGAGTCATGGTAAAGAAAGAATGAATGAAAGGATAGAATAACAGGAGAATTGAAGAGAAGAAGAAAAAAGAGAAGACAAGAAGAGAAGACAAGACAAGAGAATGAGACAAGGAGAGAAGAGAAGAAGAAAAAAGAGAAGACAAGAAGAGAAGAGAAGACAAGAGAATGAGACAAGGAGAGAAGAGAAGAGAGGAGAAGAGAAGAAAAGAGAAGGGATGAGAGAGAGGGATGTAGTCATTGGCAGTAAAAGGAGGAGACGAGTGTTGGCAGGTACATATCGGACATGATGACTGTGAGCAGGTGCTCAGGTGGCAGTAAAGGGGGAGATGAGGGGGATGGAGAGGGAGAGGGGTTAAGGGGAGATGGGCAGGGAGAGGGAGGGGAGTGGGGATGAGGGGGAGGGAGAGGGAGGGGAGATGTCGGGAGATGGGCAGGGAGGGGAGTGGAGAGATGGGCAGGGAGAGGGAGGGGATTGGGGATGATGGGGAGGGGAGGGACTGGGGATGAGGGGAGATGGGCAGGGAGAGGGAGGGGATTGGGGATGAGGGGAGATGGAGGGCTATAACCAGAGACGGTTTAGGTCGAGACGGGACAGTCGCCGCCATCTTGTTGACACTTTTGGGGTGCTATTTCACGATTAGTGAGACCAGATCTGAGAGTCAATGGGAAAAATGAATGGGGAAACTGAGTATAGGTCGGAAGTGAAAACCATATGGTTGAAACCACCGTGAAAAACTGATCAATCTAGACTTCTTGATTGTGTCACACGAGTCAAAATAAAGCTTTTAAAGCCACTTTTCTCACATTTGTTTTGACACAGCGCAGGCGCAGTAGTTCCATAACTGCATGAGAGTGACAGCTTTTCACAACTGAGCATGCGCAACAATTCGTGTGCGCCGATGCAGCTAGATGATTGGATCAATGGCAAAGCAGCTCAGCAGGCAGTTGGTTCTTGTTGCCAGAAAGGCAGAGGGAGATGTGCGGGTAGACGCCATATTTGCGTTGCGAATCTTCACCGTTAATTTCTGTGGACACTTGCGATTGTGACATATCTCCCCTTCCTAAA
>NC_085865.1:10835003-10842503 GCF_034702125.1 Engraulis encrasicolus | reverse complement strand
TATAACTTGCATTTTGTTGGTGTAGCCAAGCTAAATGGATAATGGCAACTTATTCAGCTGACATGCAATTAGCAGTGAGGCAAAAAAAAAAAAAAAAGCATGAACTGTCACATTCATTGTCAGTGCACTCCCATGTCCTGCAGCCTGCTTTACTACAATATGTTATGGCAATTCATACTGTCAATATATAGCCATGATTTATTCTTCAGTCTGTCTTTGTTTCACTGCAGGATACACTGTAATGTAGTGGTAAATGAAATGTAATTTTTTGAAAATGTAATGTAAATGAAAATGTAATTTAAAAAAAAACTGTTACATCTAAATAAAAGTATAATTAATGTTGTGTATCCTCTTGTTCATACAGTGAGGAGACATCTGACTCGGATGATGGGAACACATCTGATGACCCTTTGGAAGGGACTTCAACTGCCCCACACCCAGCTGCCTCTCCAACTCCTCCAGCTGCCTCTCCAACTCCTCCAGCTGCCTCTCCAACTCCTCCAGCTGCCAGCAGTGTGCGCATGAGTGGCAGGCGCCGTGATCTCCACCCTGCTCCAACTCCATGCCCTCCTCCAGTTAGTCGTGGTAAGCGCCCCTCAAAAGCCTCTGCTCCAACTCCATGCCCTCCTCCACCAAGCCGTGGTGCTACGAGTGGTAAACGCACCTCACAAGCCCCTGCCTCAACGCCAAGCCGTCCTGCGAAGCGTGCATCCCTGGGTCCACCGCCGCAGGACTCCGACTTCTGGCGTGATGCAACGAGTGAAGACGTGGAGCCTCCACCGTTGCCATTTCGACCCAGGCGCCCTCCAGGACCACAGCTGGAACCTCAGGTAGACTACCGGCCGCTTGACCTGTTCTTATTGTTTTTCAGCAAGGACGTGGTTAGGACCCTGTGCAGGCATACCAATCTCCATGCTGCAAAAAGGGCTGCACAAGGACGAAAGAGGAAGTGGGTCGACATAGAGCCGGAGGAGATGTACCGCTTCATCGGATTGGTCATCTACAAGGGATTGATGAAGTTGCCAGAGATGCGGGACGGATGGAGGAAGGACCGCCTTCACAGTTTTCCCTTCCCTGCATCCGTCATGCCAGGGTACAGATACGAGGTAATCTTCTCAACCCTTCACATGAGTGACCCGGCTGTTGATGCAGCAAATGATCAGCTGAAGGGCCAGCCTGGGCACGATGGCCTCTGCCGCCTCAGGCCGCTGCATGATGACCTCCTGACGGCGTGCAGGGCTTACTTCCACCCGCTCCAGAACCTCTCAGTGGATGAGAGGATGGTAGGCACCAAGTCCCGGATCGGGATGAAGATGTACAGCAAGGACAAGCCAACAAAGTGGGGGTTCAAGCTGTTTGTCTTGGCTGACAGCTCGAATGGCTATACGTCGTAGGAGGTGGTAACAGCACATTGCTTGTTTCAATTTTGCAATCGTTCTGGCTAACGGGGCTCTGGTATGGACTGTTTTATAATGTGTTTATACTCCTCCTCAAAGACTGAAGCAGGTTTATGAGGGATGATAGGTCCTACTATTGGTTTATTTGAAATAATGGTACAAAAACCCAATTGTAATATTGTTGTGCTTTGATGCCTATTAGTACTGTGGACATTGTTATGTACCATCTATGTCATTTTAATAATCTGAAAGTGAAAGTGAAAGCCCTTCAAGTGTTGGATTTTACATGCTGAAAACATGTGCAATGAGGAACTGTGGTGTTTTACTGTAATCTGAAATCTAAAAAAAGGTGATTTTCACATTTTTGTTGTATATAATGATCTGAAATGTAGATTTAATGAAGTTAATAAAAAGCTGGAGTTGGTTGGATGTCTTGCCCCATGTGTCTGCTTCAATTTAAACTCTCAATTGTCAATGTGGAGCATGTAAAACAAAAGCTATTACATCCTAAACTCATGGTCTAAACACCTCTCCAAAATAGGACATATGGATAGCTTATATGTTTTTTGGAGACGCCTATTAGTACCTGTGGAAATGGCTATGTAAGTCCTCTGTAATTTCACATATCTACTTCAAATTCTGGATCCCACTTGCTCACAACATGGACATAGAGGAAATGTAGTATTTCACTGTGCATACCAAATAACCATCAATGTACACACTGAAAACAAACAAAAAAACAGGCGATTTTCACATTTTCGGATGTTTTTGTAGTATGTAATGATCTGAAAGGTAGGTTTAATGAAGTTAATAAAAAGCTGGAGTTGGCTGGATGTGTTCTCCCAAGTGTCTGCTTCAAAATAAACCCTCAATGGTCAATGTGGACCATGTAAAACAAAAGCTATTGCATCCTAAAGTCATGGTCTGAAAACCTCTCCAAAATAGGACATATGAATAACTTATATATATTTTTGGAGACGCCCATTAGTACCTGTGGTATTTGCTATGTAACTCCTCTGTAACTTTACAGATCTACTTCAAATTCTGGATTTTACTTGCTGACAACATGTGCATTGAGGAAATGTACTATTTTACTCTGCATCTCAAATAACCATCCAGGTACACACTGAAAACTAAACAAAAATTAGGCGATTTTCATATTTTCGGATGTTTTTTTTATATATAATGATCTGAAATGTAGATTTAGTGATGTTCATAAAAAGCTGGAGTTGGCTGGATGTCTTCTCCCAAGTATCTGCTTCAAAATAAACCCTCAAAGTTCAATGTGGATAATGTTATTCAAAAGCTGTAGCATCCTAAAGTCATGGTCTCAAAAACCTCTCCAAAATAGGACATAATGGGCTCTGCGGTAAGAGGTTAAATATGTATTACAGTAACCCTTGTAAGGTGTTCGTGTTTCGGTTACATAGAAGATGTTTGGGTCAATTTGACCCGGGCATATAGACAAATAATGAAAAAAGGGGAAAAAAATCATAGTTCTTATCCACCCTCATGTTCCCCTCACCCTGCCTCCGAATTTCTGTTTATTTTTGATTGTAGACAATACACAGAGAGAGAGATAAGGAGACAGTGAAGAAAGTGAGTTACCGTAACTCAATCCAAGCTCTCGCATTGAACCACTAGTGCTCTTATCGCACAATGTTGAAACATTGATGCACAACTGAAGGACTGAACAATATCTGCACTCCTTCTCCCACATACTTCGCCCTCTACCTTGTCTACTCAACAGTTGATTACTGTTGTATCAGAGAGTTTAGAAAATATTGACGTACAAGCCCCCCAAAGTGATACGGGTCAAAATGACCCGGGAACGCCTCCTGTGTAATAGAAATGTGCAAGGGGGGGGGTGCGCTTAGCAAAGGGGGTCACTATTTTTTTTTTCCAGATTCATGTTCCTCACCGAAAATGAGGCAAAGCCAGTGTATCTCAGTTTGAAAGAATCATTTCTCAAGCCAAAAACTGAAAACGGGTCAAAATGACCCAAACACCTTACAAGGGTTAAGTATTAGTCATCAGACACACACACACACACACACACACACACACACACACACACACACACACACACACACACACACACACACACACACGCACATGAAAACTTGCACGCACACACACACAAACACATACACACACACACACACACACACACACACACACACACACACGTACACGTATGCACGAACACACACACACACACACACACACACACACACACGCGCGCACACAGCACACATGAGCACACACATACACACGCATGCAGGCATGCGTACATACACAGACACACAAACACTATCTTTGTACGTGTTTGATCATTTGTACATGAACTTGTCATCATTTCTGCTGTTATCACTTTGACAGCAATTTAAAAACACAGGGGTTGAGGCCCAGGTTAATGTTGGATGTGTCCTCACCACATCTTATACTGCTGTACCCTAACACTGTCACACTGTGTGCTTTCATGACTCTGTGTGTGTGTGTGTGTGTGTGTGTGTGTGTGTGTGTGTGTGTGTGTGTGTGTGTGTGTGTGTGTGTGTGTGTGTGTGTGTGTGTGTGTGTGTGTGTGTGTGTGTGTGTGTGTGTTTTCGTGTGTGTGTGTTTTGTGTGTCTTGTGTGTGTGTGTGTGAGCTCGATCTAAAACCCACTTGCTGAATACACAGAGCAATGAGGCAGATCTTCATAAAGGGCCATTACACCGTAACAGGCTGTGGCCAAGGTGACAGGAGAAGAGCATCCCTTATGTTCCGTATAGATGATACTCTAGAGCAGTGATTCTCAAAGTGTGGTCCGGGGACCACTGGTGGTCCGCGACATAGCTCAGGTGGTCCGCAAGGGGATTTCTACTTTTATAGACAAGCTAGCAGAAGGCTATATTTGAAACATTATAACAAAGCCAAGCATGTCTGAATTCATATTTTCATAATAAGACAGGCCTGTATTGTGAATATGTGAATAGAAAGTAAGTGATCTGCTTAAAATTTGACAGTGTCAAATTTGCCCTGAACATTTTTGGAGGGCCAAAGTGGTCCTTGGCCTGAAAAAGTTTGGGAATCACTGCTCTAGAGAGATGTCTGTGCAGGGAAACCGACAGGGGATGGGGGGTGTTGGGGGGTAGAGGGGGGTGTCGGGCGTGGAGTGGAGCGGGGGGTTTAAACGCAGGGCTGGGCGATATGGAAAAAAACTATATCACAATATGGATTACTTTATATCACGATAACGATATATATCACGATATAGCACAATTACATACGTTTTCAGTTATTCTCTTTATTTGCTCTTTATTTTTTCATGTCGCAAAACAACCTTTCTTTAAAATTGATCTTTTTACTGTTATTTTTACAGTTACATGAACTTATAGTTTGTATTGTGACAACATGAAATGTAATTAAATGACATTCAATTGTATACTACTGATAAAATTACTATCACGATATAAACGATATAGAAGAAAGGTCTTGATATACACTTTTATATCGAAATAACGATATATATTGTCATATTGCCCAGCCCTGTTTAAACGGGCCAGTTGTCCAGGGCCCAGGCCAGAATGGGGTCCACATGGCATGGTATGTATGAGGCGGACCTTCCATTAGGCAAACCTAGGCAATTGGCTAGGGCCCCGGCCAAATCTGTCCTCCATAGGGGCCCCAAACTGTCACACCAGTTGCAGCATACACACACACACAACAAATAGGCTTAGTCTAAATTTGTAAAGTAATCCAAGATAATATGTGAGACAAAACACTAAAATAGCAGCCAAACACAGAATGTATGTTTATATACAGTAATGACTTTTGAGGGCCCCCAATTATATTTCGCCTAGGGCCCCAATATGGCTAGATCCGCCCCTGATGGTATGTATGTATTGGGTGGCGGGCCCTTTCAGATGACTTTGTCCTGGGCCCCCATGACAAGCTGTCTTTACCCGATAGGGCCGTATCTCTTTTATGGCTTTCAGGCCGACCAGAACGGAGCCGGTGTCGGTGCTCGCACCAGTTACGTTCGGCACTAAAGTGTTTGTCTGCGAACCACCAGTGTTCATACCGGGCTCTGAATTTTTCCGCTCGTGACTGTGTTACCCGGATGAACCAGCTGACGACCACGCTGTCGTCACGGTTCGCAGAGAAAAACCTAGTAATTTGCGGTTCGCATTGCGAACCAATTTTCCGGTTCGCGAACGCAAATTTCTTTGGCGTAGGAGCGGGCTCCAGCACAGTTCTCAGTCGGCCTGAATGCGCTATTTGTGTTGTGAAATTTCATAGTTGTGTTATCTCTCATGCAAAGGACCACAGGGACTTCCATATATTCATACTCAAGTCTTGACTTGCAAATGTGCGTACATGTGTATGAACATGTGCAGGGTGCGATTTGTCAAAAAAACAGAGGGGGGAATGTTTTTTCTTCATGAAACGTGACGTCACAAAATGAAGTTAACACGACTAACAGCTCAATAGTGGGTGATATCAAATGAATAACACTTAATTCAGTCAAAAACAAGGGTACAAGGGTGTTTTTTTCCAACACGGACACGGACACTAAGACAATGTGTCTTCATTGAGAGGGGTTTTTTTTGTAATGCAGTTGGACATCTCTTTCGCAAAAATTTTACACTGAAATCGCGAAGGGGGAATTCTGTAGCCTAATTTCTTGTGCCAAAGACACTTCAGTCACTCAATCCTAAGCGCACTAACCCTAGAAATACCCACCGAGTGTAGGCAGAAGGGGCTACTTCAATGTGTCGTCCTCATGCGTTGCAACTTTCTGCAAACTTTTAGTCGGGTCATACAAATTCATTGCATGTTCAGGCGCTACTCCACCCATTCAGTCTGCCTTGACAGTAGCCTAGATTTACGATTAAGGCACAACGGTTTCATAGCCTAACGTGCAGACAGAAATAAAACAATTTCAGTTTTCCTGATGGCAATAATGCACGTTTGCACACAGGTGACGGTTTCATACCGCTGTCTTAATTCAAGTAGCGTTCATGCCTACCTGTTGGGGTTGTCGTGCCGAAAAGCAAGTCCCTGCCAGAACACGAGTGCCCTCATTGAAACCAATGGAAACCAATGACCAATTTTCCAGATATTTTTACCCATTTTTGCAGACAAATCCGACACAATTTAAGATGGAAAGCCTATCAATAAAGCATTTGCATTCCTTCTGGAAGTATTACAAAGAGCTGGTTACATTTTCAGTATTAATTCCATAAAATAATCAAATAATTGTCATAACAAATGTTACGGTTTCATTCAAATAGCTCATATTAAGTGGAGGACGAGTAATGTTTCATAAGCATATGTTTAGTTCATAAATTATGTAATTCACTATGCAAAAATCAGTATAATTTTCTCTCAAAAAATTTCATTGGTTTCAATGAGGGCACTCGTATTCTGGCAGGGACTCGCTTTTCGGCACGACAGGGTCTTTCATTTACTTGTGGTGCCCTTACAATCCATTTATGCTCCGTTTCAAGCATCTCCCTTCCTAAAGCAGCGTATGCAACTGAAGAGAAGAGCCGCGTTTAGCCTATATTCGATTCGGTTCACCCAATTGCCAGGACGCATTTTTGCACACAGATGACTGTTGGTTTCATATAGCCTAGTTCCAGTGGCTTAGGTAGGCCTTTTGCAGTCTTTTATTTGATTGTGGTGCATTATTTCAACTTTTCTGCTCCATTTTAAAGCACCTCCCTTCCTAGAGCACCTGCTTTGTTGCCATTTGCATTCTGCATCCAATAGGCACCTCATCAATTAGTGAGAGGGTGCAACGCGCACCTCCGCAGTCTAACAAACCCAGAGGAAAGTGATCAGGACAGGGCGCCTCTCGCAATATCTGAACAGTCGGGAGTTGGAAGCAAAGTAGTCTATTTCAAACCAAATGTCTTTTTAACATTTCCTTTGTTTGCTCCCCTACTGACGCTGCGCAATGCAATGCAATGCACTCTTTTTGCGCGCCTGTTTGTTGGCATTAGCCAAGTAGTTAGGTAGGTTGTTTCCTATTTGATAGTCCATCAAAAAAGGACGAACTGCTGCTTTGGCGTTTCCTTTTCGCAGGTCGTTTGCATTAGCGATATGTCACTAAT
>NC_085865.1:10817503-10827503 GCF_034702125.1 Engraulis encrasicolus | reverse complement strand
TGCCCTTGAGCTGAACAGCGTAGCATTTTGAGTCTGACCCCCCTCCCCCCACCTTCAATATTGTGTCCGACTGTTACTGTACGTGTATGTGTCTTGTACTGTGTTGCATCTGTTATGTTACAAATACCATGTTGGGTCTATTGTGTGGCTTACAGCATATTGAGTTACAGATACCAGGTTGGGTCTGTTATATTACGAATACCATGTTGCGTTTGTAGTGTGGCTTATACCATGTCAGCTCTGTTGAATGGGTTATACCGTGACAGGCCTGCTATGTTACAAATACCATGTTGGTTCTGTTGGGTTATACCATGTCAGACCTGTTATGTTACAAAAAACATGTTGGCTCTGTTGGGTTATACCAAGTTGCGCCTGTTATATTGCAAATACCATGTTGGGTCTGTTGGATTATATACCATGTCAGGCCTGCTATGTTACAAATACCATGTTGGTTCTGTTGGATTATACCAAGTTGCACCTGTTATGGTACTACCATGTTGGGTCTTTTATATAATAAATACCATGTCAGGCCTGTTCTGTTGGGTTATACCATGTCAGGCCTGTTCTGTTGGGTTATACCATATTGGCTCTGTTATGTGGCTCATGCCTTATTGGCTCTGCTGTGTGGCTTAATAGCGAGCCATGCAAAAGAGCGTGCTGATCAATGAGCATCCATTGATTGGCCATCGTTTGAGGAAGGGACATGGCAGCCCAATCAATTACGTACATACAAACAGCACATTACATTATTGGGTTTCAAAAAACCTCCTCCCTTCGCCTCCAGACAGAATTTGAAAATGCTTTACATGGTGGAGGGAAATATGACTCCAGTACCAGAACTGCCCGAGGTGTAATACATAGGCCTATACATAAAGCCCATGCATGTACAAATTGAGAAACTCCTTGGATGCCTGGCTCCGTAATAAAAAAAAGTGGTGCAGAAAAATATGACAGATGGCTATAACCATTGATTTTCTCTTTCTTTTCCAATATACATTTGCTCATAATAGTGAATGGCTGAGTGGTTTGATCACACCTCAAAGAAACGCGTCTTCCGTCTTTATGCTTGCTGGCGGTGTAGGCTATTGCATGTGGATATTAATCAAATACGGGACCTATCTTTGGTCCCACTCATTGGAATGCACGCTCAGTGGTTCGGATCAGTCATTGTAAATGCAATTGCATGGAATCCATTTCAATGTAATTCCACGCAGAGCTCCATATCTGGTGCAAAAAAACACAATGTCTGAGATCACATCAGTGCAAACACATCAGTGATTTAGATATGCGGGCAACACTGCTACATTTCTGAAGGACGTCAGATATTAAAGTCCGAAGCGTATCAAAAGCTTTGGAGTATTCTGCTATATATTTCTAGTAGATCCGTATTCATGCCTAATGCCCAAGCTTCCATATACTATACAATAGTGCAATCATGACACTGTGGTCTGAGCATTCCTTCCTGTGTGCCACTCCCGTGTCATTTTACAGTGCATTTGCTGAGACAAAGTGCTCCGCATGGCATGGCACTCCATTGCACTCCAGATTTTTCTTGGGTACTTAAAAGGGACGGATGGATGATTTGCAAATTAATGTCCCCCTCCTCCTCCTTATCCTCATCTCTCTCAGTCAGAACAAAAGCCGTCTGGCTGGCTGGCTGCTTCGGCCCTGCCCCGGCCCTGCCCCGGCCCTGCCCCGGCCAGGCCCTGCGCCACATCACCATCCCAGGCGGCGGCACAATGAGGCTGTAACACGAGAGCTGTAATTGCAGAGGAGACGGTAATCTGACTGAGCTCAGGACATGCTCATTTCACATCGCCTGAATCTCAGTTACACTGCCCTGCTACAGCGCAGTGCCCTACCCTGTGCTCATGCGAAAGGCCCATCTAGCAGAATACTGTACATTACTGGTTCTCAAACTTTTTCAGCAGGGTACCCCCCTTTTTTTCTATTTAGCCTTGAAATGGATTTCTACTAGCAATACTATTAGCAGAGAGAGTAGAGAGAGAGAGAGGTTCCATTGGCCCATTGTTTCCGGGTTCTATTATTGCAAGGGGGAGGGGGGGAAATCCCCCTTTAGGCAGACCCAGGCAGACTTAAGGACTGTTCTATTCAATGCTAGGAGTATTATGACACGCCCCTTTAGGCAGACCGGAACCTGGTCACATTAGGTGCCCATAGAAACCTATTATGTTGGCATATCTCTATATACTTAAAGAATCTCTGGTGTTGCGTCACTAGGAGGGTGTGGCCTGGCTAGGAGTTTATAGCCCTCATTTGTAACAATCTACTATGCTATTAGCGGACACACTAGCGATTTTAATGTCTGCTAATATTGCTAGAAATCCATAGGATAGCAAATACATCTACTAGCTGTAATCTGTTAAACTGTGAATTCCCTGCTTTTATGCAATGTCCATTTTGTCCAGGACACCCCTTAGGGTCCCGACCCCCAGGTTGGGAACCACTGCTGCGCACTGTGGACAAGGCTACACTTGTTGTGCAGTAACTACATTTTCTGTAAAAAATAAAGTTTAGACTCCAAATGATCTGAGTAGCATCTCTTTTATTTCGTGACAAAGCCTTATGCTCCAAATGTGTCCTGTTTTGCCATGTCAGATTTGCAGCAACTGCAATATCCAACCCACTACCAATACGTTAAAGGCCTTTTTTCCCTCAGATTCATTGTTGGTGTAGGCCTAGTTACTGCACATTGTCTACACAGACAATACCACAGTGGCCAACAAGTCAACAAAGGTGATATAAATACTGGAAAACCTAAATCTTGGAATTTTTCTCATAATCTGGTGTTGCATGTGACCATGTGAGGTCATTTGGTGCTCATGTAGGCCTACACAAGGTTAGGGCAACACATTTGTCAACAGCACAGCTTCCAAAATGAAAAAAAAACCTGCCACGTGTGTTTTTTTTTGGTAAACTCTGAACACACAGTTGACTAATTCTTAATTCATGTGTTGTGAGAGTCACGCAAATTTATATAATTTGCTTATTTAATATTTAAGCAATTAACGAAAATCAGTGCAACGTTAGGACAAAGAAAATAAATAACCAAACAAACAGGGCCATTAGTAGATTATAGGGGCTTATTGTGTCCCGCTACAGTAGAGCCTGAACACAAGGCTACAGAAGGTAACATTTCATCAGTAGACTGGGGTACAGAAATCATCTTTGCATTTTTCAAACTGTGCCAAAGGCGACAGCTGCAGCAGCGATAACAATACAAAAGCTCCGAGCCGCGCTGGCTGGCGTCTGCCTGTGATGAGATCATGCAACTTTTTCAGTCTGTCTGTCGGGATCCTGAACTTTACACGCGCACTGGCTGCTTCGCCGGGACCTGCGTGTCCACCACGAGTCATTTTTCATCCTCAATTTGCTGCTGTTGAGGCGGCTAGCGGCGCTCTAACTGATTGTGGGGCGAAGTGCTCTCGCTCGGGTTGATCTGCTGCCGTCCTTGCTGATGTACACTCCACTCCAATCCAATTAGGCTTCACCTCCAGGCAGTGATGCAACCTGGAGAGCTTCGCCGCCGTCCGTCCCTGTGTTTTCTCTCCCTCGGCTGTTGAGTGAGTGTCATGCTGCAGTTCACTCTATGCTACGCTGCTCTGCTCTGCTCTCCTCAGTACGCTTTTTACGCTTTCGGCATCCGCAGCCATCCCGTCTCACCATATCACGCGTCGATGGCGGTAACGGCACTCTTTGAAGAGATTCCCTTCGCGCAGCGGCCGCTTGTGTTTGTGTAGCCGAGATCGTTTCTTCCATACGAACATTTTCTTCTACAACATCCTTTCTTTTTTTATTTAAGAAAATGCGGGACACATCTCTAGTTGTCGAAGCTTCATCAGAGAACACGGAATCTTAGCCTCCTGAAAAAAGAAGAGTTCCGCAGCCGTTTTTCTTTCTCCCTAGCCAATAGAACACAGAGGGGGTTTGCATGCAAAAGGTGGTTTATTCCAGCAAGGTAAGTGAATAAGTGTTATTACTTTGTTGATGCAGGCGTTCATATCATGCACGTATTTCCGTTGCAGTGCCTTCAGGAACAACACAGGGCACTTTTAACACGGCGATGTTAAACAAGATGCATCTCCGCTGTCCAAATGGAGGAAACGTCCTTTTATTCGCTCCACAGCTCTATAAACACATTTATTTTAGTTTGAGACCGCAAACAGGAGTGCAGATGTCACCGTGTCGCTTCTTGGGCGCGCAACAGTTTTGATACCCATGCAGGGCAGTTTTGACAGCTGAGCTGATGTGGTAATCCAGGAAAATCATTCCTTGTTTTAGCGACGCTGACATTTGATCATATTGCTCAAAATCATTCTCAAGCGCAAGTGCTTTCAACATTTGCCCTACAACTAGTGTGTTTTTTTTTTTTACATATCCTATACAATTTACATGAAGTGTTTTTGTTACCTCGAGGGGTAAACATAATTGAGATGAGCTCTTCCGTCGTTCCAGGCGGATAGCCTAACTGTTGCGCCTCGTTGAATTTTTGGTGCGAACGGGCATTCTCATTTATACACTAAATCGCACGAAAACACCCCCATACATTGTCAAGCATATCATACCAGCTGAGACTTTTCAAATTTGCCCTTAACATCTCGTGTAGGCATAGTACCCCATTTAATATGGCCAGTCGAAAGTAACGGAGTTGTGTGTGTCAGATGGAATATAATGTGAATTTAAAATTTAAAAATAAAATTGGGCAGTGTCAAACAAGCATGTTCAAAGTAGTTTTAATCTACCACATCGGCCTCTGTTGGCCCAAGTGGGACCCGTAACCTTGGGGGAAGAGAGTGTGGGGTTTGTCCGCGTGATTAATACTGGCTGTGGCAGAGGGATAATGTCCCTGCTAAATTACAGGTAAATGCGTATCGACCTCAAAGCGCATCACCTGACCCAATATCCAGTCAAAACAGTTCACGCTTGAAGAGTCACTTATACTTCCCTGTTCTCTCTCTCTCTCTCTCTCTCTCTCTCTCTCTGTTCTCCCTGCACTTCTCAGCTGTGTAGGCTACGTGTGTGTGTGTGTGTGTGTGTGTGTGTGTGTGTGTGTGTGTGTGTGTGTGTGTGTGTGTGTGTGTGTGTGTGTGTGTGTGTGTGTGTGTGTGTGTGTGTGTGGGCGCAAATGCATAAAGAACAGCCAAGGCAGCATGCGGCCGGTGATATTAGTCAATCTGACAGAGTTAATGTGCATGCAATGCAAACTGTGTGAGGAAACGTGAACCATGTTCTTCGTTCTCGGCGCTACTTTGCTTTAATGCGTAGATTCCGAGGAGAACGAGTTTAAAAGGAGATTTTTAGCCATCTAATCAACAGCTTTATGTATGCGGAACCATGTAAGTCTTATCAGGAAAGGTTCCGGAGCCAGAAACTGATCAGTGAAGTTACCTTGAGTAAGTTAGTAACAAAGATGTGACTCAAACCTGCCTGTCTTCCTCCCCTTTCTCTTCTCCTTCCCTCTACCTGTTCCTTCTTGCTATCGCTCCTTGCTCTCTCTCTCTCTCTCTCTCTCTCTCTGTCTTCATTCTCTTCCTCTCTGTACCCTTCCTCATCCTGTCTCTTTGACCTCTCTCCTCTTCACTCCCTCACTCCACCCTTATGTTATCCCTTTTCTCTCTCTCTCTCTCTCTCTCTCTCTCTCTCTCTCTCTCTGTCTCTGTCTCTGTCTCTCTGTCTGTCTCTCTCTCTCTCTCTCTCTCCCTCACACCACCCTCCCTTTATGTGTCTCTCTTGTCCGTCTCTCCACGTCCCTCTTGCTCCACTGTTTCTATCGCCCTCTCTCTCTCTCTCTCTCTCTCCCTGTAGTCATGGAGGGGCTTGTGTAAGGAGGACCCGACATAACTGCCCTCTCCTACCTCCGGCTGGCCAGCGCACCCCCCTCCGCCCCCACCTCCGCCACCTCCGTCACCTTTGGTTGGTTCTGATCCCGACCCGTCCTGTCTCTCTTCCCCGTCCCGATCAACACCCCCTCCTCCTGTCCTCCCCCATCTCTCCCCTCTCTCCCTCCGTCTCGCTCCCGCACCATGGCAGAGAGAGCCTCCAGCCCGGGCATCGTCCCCAAGCCCACCACCACCGCCGCCTCGGCAATGTCGGGCGGAGGAGGAGTAGGAGTAGGAGGAGGTGGAGGAGGAGGAGGAGGAGGAGGACTGCGCTCCTCCATCTCCGGGGGTGTCGGTATCGGCGGCGGCGGCCCGCCCGAGCCCCTGGACATCATCCGCACCAAGGCCCGCTCGCGCCGCGTGCGCCTCAACGTGGGCGGCCTGAACCACGAGGTGCTGTGGCGCACGCTGGACCGGCTGCCCCGCACGCGCCTGGGCAAGCTGCGCGACTGCAACACGCACGAGGCCCTGATGGAGGTCTGCGACGACTACAGCCTGCACGAGAACGAGTACTTCTTCGACCGGCACCCGGGCGCCTTCACCTCCATCCTCAACTTCTACCGCACGGGCAAGCTGCACATGATGGAGGAGATGTGCGCGCTCTCGTTCGGCCAGGAGCTGGACTTCTGGGGCGTGGACGAGATCTACCTGGAGTCCTGCTGCCAGGCGCGCTACCACCAGAAGAAGGAGCAGATGAACGAGGAGCTGCGGCGCGAGGCCGAGACGCTGCGCGAGCGCGGCGGGGAGATGGAGTTCGACAACACCTGCTGCCCCGAGAAGCGCAAGAGGCTCTGGGACCTGCTGGAGAAGCCCAACTCCTCCGTCGCCGCCAAGGTAGGACACACCTGTGTGCTGTGTGTGGGTGTGTGTCTGTTCCCGTGTGTGTGTGTGTGTGTGTGTGTGTGTGTGTGTGTGTGTGTGTGTGTGTGTGTGTGTGTGTGTGTGTGTGTGTGTGTGTGTGTGTGTGTGTGTGTGTGTGTGTGTGTGTGTGTGTGTAACAGTATATAACTTCAATGGTGCTGCATGGTGCTGGTGGTGATGGCGGCGTGTGTGTGTGTGTGTGTGTGTGTGTGTGTGGCAATTGAGCGTGCATGTGTGTGCTTGTGTGCATCTGCGAGAGGCGCTCGCTAAAAGTCCTGCACGTGTGTTACAGTAGCCACCAA
Source organism: Engraulis encrasicolus (assembly GCF_034702125.1). Taxonomy (NCBI): domain Eukaryota; kingdom Metazoa; phylum Chordata; class Actinopteri; order Clupeiformes; family Engraulidae; genus Engraulis; species Engraulis encrasicolus. Next base: position 10,820,440 of record NC_085865.1, on the reverse strand, counting down.
GGACACCTGTGTGTGTGTGTGTGTGTGTGTGTGTGTGTGTGTGTGTGTGTGTGTGTGTGTGTGTGTGTGTGTGTGTGTGTGTGTGTGTGTGTGTGTGTGTGTGTGTGTGCAATTGAGCGTGCATGTGTGTGCTTGTGTGCATCTGTAGGCACGTGTGTGTGTGTGTGTGTGTGTGTGTGTGTGTGTGTGTGTGTGTGTGTGTGTGTGTGTGTGTGTGTGTGTGTGTGTGTGTGTGTGTGTGTGAGGGAAAACGCGAGTGTGTGCGAGGGAGAGGCGCTTGCTACGAAAGTCCTGCATGTGTGTTACAGTCAGCACCAAGGTAGGACACAAGCAGAGAGAGAGAGGGAGTGTGTGTTCTGTGTGTGTGTGTGTGTGTGTGAGGGACAACGGGAGTGTGTGCGAGCGAGAGGCGCCCGCTGCAAAAGTGTTGTACTGCATGTGTGTGTTACACTTTGTGCTGTAGAGTGGGGCTTGCTGCAAAAGACTGTATGTGTGTTACGAGGGGATTGTGTAATAAGTGCTGAGTATGTGTGTGAAAAAAGAGTGTGTGTGTGGGAGAGAGAGAGGTTCTTCCTGGTACCTCTGTAACGGAAGCTAACTAGCAGAGTTGGCGTGGAATGTTGGTAAAACCTCCCTCCGATAGCCTCATACAGTCTCGTGCCGTTGGGCCGAGAGACTAGTCTCTTGGCCCAGCGGTATCGTACTGTGTCTCCCATTGCCGGACCGTTGTAGTTGACGAGGTCGCACGTTCGATCCCCGAGGGGGGTGAACAGGTGCAAGATGACCTCCGTCACACCTCCTGGAGAAATCCTTCGTTGCCGCTAAGGTGCAGGACAGGGGAGAAACAGAGTGTGATGAGCGGAGTTTGAAGGATGAGAGGGGCTTGTTGCAAAACCGTGTGTGTGTGTGTGTGTGTGCGTGCGAGCGTGCATGAATTCAGCTGCTTCAGAAGGTAATTCAGATGTTTGAGATGCACAGTCCAAAAGCCAGAGAGAGAGTGTGTGTGGGTTGGCGAGGAGAGTGTGTGTGTGTGTGTCTGTGTCTGTGTGTCTGTGTGTGTGCAAGCATGCATGCAAGCATGCGTGTCCGAGAGAGAGGTTCATTGCAAGTACGAGGGGATGTGTGTGTGCCAGGGAGAACACTGGAGAGTGTGTGACAGTGCAGTGCAGTTGTGTTCAATGCAAAAGCCTCCAAAAGCTGACGTTGAGTGAAGGGATGGTGGTTTTTGATACCAAGACCAGGAGAGCACTGTGTGTGCGTGTGCTCAGATCTGTTTTAATATTAGCTGCCAGTGTGTGTGTGTGTGTGGGTGTGTCTGTGTGTCTGTGTGTGCCTGTGTGTGTGCCAGGGGAGAGTGTGCTCTGTGTGTGGTGCTCGCTCCAAACATCCCACACCAGCATCCCAGTATGGAGCAGTTCCAATACTTCTCATACAGTATCCCCCGGCAACCAGATCCCCCCACCGGTTGCTATGGCGGATTTGCTTTGTTTAAAGTGCCACTCACTTCCCTTTCCTCTCTCCCTTTCTTCTCCTCCTCTCCTCTCCTCCTTTCCTCTCCTCCTTTCCTCCTCTCCTCTCCTCTCTTCTTCTGCCTTCTGCCTCTCCTCTTCTTTCTTCCCATCCTCTCATCTCCTCTCCTCTCCTCTCCTCTCCTCCTCTCCCTTCCTTCTGTGCTCTCCCTTTTTCTTTCTCCCCTCTCCTCCTTTTCCGGCTCATCAGTCATGATTGTTGACAGTGCAATGCCGTTTGTTTACATGTGCGCCGGGGCTGCTGCGGTGGGGGAGACGTGAACTCAATTTGCCACCGAGGGATTTGCATCGTCCCGGTCTGACAGCCGCCCCTACGCTCAGCCAAACACAGTGTGGCACCAACACCGCTATTATGAAAAAGTCTGCATGTTCAGGCGCGGAGTGGCCGTCGGGAGATCGGGGACTTGTCCCGGTGGGCCGCGGCCGTGAAATGTGAAATGTGGCCGCCCTGCACTCTCGTCCGGCCCTGTAATTTCGAGACTAAACTTACATACACTGACTTCCAACTTTCCACTTCCCCGTATATCTATAAGGCCAGCTGCCTAGTTAGTATTTATACCGTATACCAGACGGCAATACCTCACTGACGGTGTCAAGTAAGTAAATTGGCCACACCCCTTCGCTACTGATAATTTTCATACACCGTAGATCGCGGAAGTTTACAAGATCTTAGTAACACAGTTTCGTTTTCAGTATTTGAAGAACCTGTGATATGTAGATTGGTTACCAAAGGATGGAAATATTAATAAATTATGAGTTATTTTCCGATTTCCACACGACTGTTACAGTTTACAGTCTTTCCAGTCCAGATTCACTTGCTCTCTGGTTATTGAATTGGGTTACGAACAGACTCCACCAAGTGGTAAGGAAGAGAACTGCACCTAACAGAAGCAATGGGTTTTGTTTTGATTTGTTAGAACTACCAGTATATCTCCTTATAGTCGAAATAATATTATTATCATACATATATTTATATGTGGTACATTTAGGATGTAGCCTATGTCTGAAGAAATGGAACAAAATAATTACCACACAAGATTCTGATGTGACCAGTGCTGGGTGTGTAGGCTAAGCTGTGGATTAAAGTAGAGTGATTGCAAGAAACAAAGACATTTGCTGCTACGAAGACAGCGTTTTAAGGTAGGCCTACACCGTTTGGTTATACATTTTGTTGACTTATGGTTGAGCTTTGAAGTAGCTAGGTTTGGCTTATTTGCTGCATGGTGGGTTTATTGCACAATGTAGACAGACTTTCTGTAAGCTATAGGCTACTATACTATATTTTGTAAGCCTACTCTTCTAAAAATCCCCATACTCAAAACTTTGTGCCCATGCTCATACTGTCTTCCTTAAACGATATTTCAATTTCAAACGGTCAAAAATGACTGTGGAGTGCACATTTGCATGG
>NC_085865.1:10790003-10800003 GCF_034702125.1 Engraulis encrasicolus | reverse complement strand
TGTGTGTGTGCACGCGCGCGCGTGTGTGTGAGTGTGTGTGTGTGTGTGTGTGTGTTTGCCTGTGTGTGTGTGTGTGTGTGTGTGTGTGTGTGTGTGTGTGTGTGTGTGTGTGTGTGTGTGTGTGTGTGTGTAAGTGTGTGTGCGTGTGCGTGTGTGTGTCCGTGTGTGCGTGTGTGTGTGCAGAGGAGGGCAGCTTGTGTTGTGTTTTGGGAGAGAGCTACTGGCTCCAACGGTGTAGGAGGAGGGGTCATGAGTCCAAACACCTACACAAGCACTGAACTCGCAAACATGTCCACACAGATACACAAGTACACACACACATACACACACACACACACACACACACACACACACACACACACACACACACACACACACACACACACACACACACACACACACACACACACACACACACATACACACGCGCTCGTGTGCACACACATACATACACACACACACAAGTCTTTCACATGCACAAAGATACTCAGAGACTACGGGTACATGCGCTGTACTGAATGCACGCACACGCACACACACACACACACACACACACACACACACACACACACACACACACACACACACACACACACACACACACACACACACACACACACACACACACACACACACACACACACACACACCTCATCCTCCTCATGTGTGTGTCTCTTGTCAGGATGTGAATCACAGCTTACACTGTTAGTAGGGATTAGCTGATTAGCCTACTGTAGTCTTACTGCTTACTAATGCCCACAGGTACTGTGTGTGTGTGTGTGTGTGTGTGTGTGTGTGTGTGTGTGTGTGTGTGTGTGTGTGTGTGTGTGTGTGTGTGTGTGTGTGTGTGTGTGTGTGTGTGTGTGTGTGTGTGTGTGTGTGTGTGCCTGTGCATGTGTGTGTGTGTCTGTGTGTGTGCGTGTGTGTCCGTGTGTCTGTGTATGTGTGTGCCTTTGAAAGCATTTGAGAGTCTTAGCGTGGTGAAATGTCAGCCAGTAGTGTTGTGTTTACAGTGTATTATCGTAGGGCCGACACTGAGGCATGAGCCTTGCTGTACTGTACACTCCACGTGTAACATTTGGTATTTGTTTACATGCCGTACTGTTTGCAGGGCTCTACATTACGTAACTGCTTTCATCATCAGTCAAATCGGCTAGTGGGCTAGTACATAGTTACTAGTCAAACACACACTCACTAATATGGGTCAAAGGGGCTAATAAGCTGGTCTTTTCTACCAGCCAAACTGAAATTCTACTAAATTTGGATTTCATTTGGCCAGTTGGCTGGTGCTAATTTAGAGCGCAGACTGTATTTCTTGCATGTCCTTACACAAATGAGTTAGGTCAAGCATTGTGAAAACATATTCAGCGCACACTGGCAATAAAAGCAGTTTAATATTGTATCCAGGGACGCTTCAGTTTTAAATATCTGGATTTGGTGTCTTTGGTATTGTAGAGGTACAGAACATGTGTGGTGCCCAGTAGAACAGAGCTGGATTTGTACTTGGTGAGCACCTGTGAGTTGCACCAGTGCCATTGCTATTTCTGCTGCTTTAGTGCCTTGTTTTGGGGGTGACTGTCCCTGTTGGTTTGTGCCATTGGAAGTGTGTGGCCTTCAGTGACTTGTTTTGGGGGTGACTGTCCCTGGTGTGCTGTGCCATTGGCAGTGTGTGGCCTTCAGTGCCTTGTTTTGGGGGTGACTGTCCCTGGTGTGCTGTGCCATTGGCAGTGTGTGGCCTTCATTGCTTCATTTGTAGAGAGTTACTTGTGCACAATCCCTGGTGCTGAACAAAAAGATAACGTATTTTTTGAAAAAAGGTTCGCACACTCCTTTGGATTTTTTTCTTCTTTAAATTATTTTTTCTTCTTTTTATTCATTCATTCAATGGCAATGACGTTTCGACCTCTCGGTCTTCCTCAGATTTCAAAACTGAGAGGTCGAAACGTCATTGCTTTAGTGCCTTGTTTTGGGGGTGACTGTCCCTGTTGTTTTGTGCCATTCACAGCACGAAAAGGGGGATTTGTGACAATGAACTCGTCCCAAATCGCCCACGGACTTGCCTAACTTTCGTCTGATTTTGAGCGCTGAGAGAATGCGAAATTAACAGTTTTGGGGACACGTAACTCGCCCGGAAGCGAATCAGAGCCGTGGAGAGGTCTCACAGCAGGGTGTTAATGGCCCAACGATTAACATGAAAGGCAATGACAGCCAGCCCGGAACGCGGACTAGCCTTGCTCTTATTGGACGAAAAAGACACGTGACTCAAAGTAAAAGAGCTGCGCTGTTGGTTAGCAGGGTCGGCAGCTACGACCTTCTATTGGTCACGTTGGATTAATTTATGCATACCGTAGGCCTATACGGTAGGTCCGTATAATTATGCAAAAATTATTATTACTAATATACCTAGGTTGATTTTACTTTGTATATTCACATCATTATGTTCACATCATTATAGACTGCACTGTGATGGGGCTTCAGCATGCATGATGTGAATTTATTGCTAAAATGAAAATGAATGAAATGAAAATGAATTTTTTAAATGCTTTTAATATCACACCAAACAATGTACACACACTTAGACAGGAACCGTGCATTTCATAAATATACATAATTTAAAACTACACACATACCCTGCAAACAATATACTCTAGGCTATATGCAGTGATGTATAGGCTACAGTAGCCTACTCAGGTCACAAATGTACAACTCAGAAACAAACACGCATCTCTCTCCCAAGCGGCGTTTCCGATTGTCTCCCACGTCCTAACACTGGCCGTCAGAGCATTGAAGAAATCTTAATACTCAACAGCACTCAAATTTTGCCTAGTAGAACAGGTGAGGTCAGGCATAAACGCGTTGTCCTGACCGTCTGTTAAGACAATGCGATGCGACACAGAAAAGACGGGCGGCTCTCCGTGCATAGTGACTAAAAGTTAGCATCAACTTTGAAAAAGGGTCAAGTCACCATCAGAAGAAAACGGCCGTCTTATAAAACATGTGTTTGAGTGAAACGGTATACGGTAGGGACTTTGCGAGGCTATTTATTTAATGCCTACATATAACGTGACCCAAAATGTCTCTAAGCTGCACGTTGCAATATAGCCAAGTATTCGAGAAAACCTGATGCAGCCAGAGTCCAACAACTTGAATGCACCAGAAGTGAATTCGCCTTCTAGTTGCGCATGTACAATACAGCTACCTTATTACCTGGAATATTTTTGAGGGCTGATATTACAAAAAGCTAGTAGGTAATTTTACTTTTCTTTTCTCTACCTACCATTCAACCATGAGTGGTTGGCTCTGTCCACCCACCAGTTTGAACTAAATAACTAAGAATTTTTGTATTTTATTTTTTTAATTTTTTTTGGGGGGGGGGGTGAAAGGGGAAAATAAGTTCAAAAATGTAAAAAAAAAAAAAAAAAATTTTTTAAAAAACGGATTTCATAGGCCCCTACGACAGGTTAGGTTTGGGAAGGGCACAATTCATAAAACTCAGAAACATACAATGCTTTTTCAAAAAAAGGGTTCTATGTTCCCCGCTGCATCCAAGTAGACTGCTGCCACATTGCTAAGAGCAGGTTGTTATTACACCTCTGACAGGTTAGGTTTAAGGATAGTTTTAGTCAGGGCACATACAAAAATGGATTTGAGTAAAAGTTGTCAATTCATAGTAAATACGTGGTAAATATGAAAGTAAGAGGAAAAATAGTACAGGTACAGCATTTTAGTGCAGACTATACAGGTATGTACAATATTATAAACATTGCTGTTGATTATGTTCTTCAGCCGCCAATCATGCCAGCAGGGTCTACTGAAGGTCTCTGGTCACTGCTTCCTCGTCATACTGCAACAGGCACTCAGTCTCACTTCTGGGAGCTGTAGAAACAACAAATAAATAAATACTTAGTCATGCACCTCATATTGACATAGCAAATATATCAATAAGCAAGACATATTGAGCCCAACAGGGATAATCTTACACTATATCAGTTTTCTGTGGTCTCTTGTAAGATTGCCCATCACCATCCTGCAGGACACTACCGTCTCCCTGCCAGGATCTGTAGGATGTAAGAAAATAAATCAAAACATAGCAATGCACAGCATTGACAACTTATCTATAAAGTAGCACAAGTCATATTGACAATGTAGGACAGGGGTGGGGAACCTATGTCTCTAGGGCCGTTTGCGACCCTTGAGGCTGTTTTATCCGGCCCCCGATATAATTTTAATGCAATTCCATCTTCACATGAAATATGACATATTTTGTAAAGGAATCTTAGAAAATACATTAGCAATACAATTAAGTTATATTCAGGGAACCTGAAGAAGTTGGCGTTTGTTTAAATGTGGCTGCCTTCAATATAGGCCTAAAGTGAAAGGGAAAATCCTGGTTTGTGTTCATAGTACGGCCCTTGGAGGACTTTTATGGCCCCTAGGATGAATTTGAAGTGGCCATTCGAATGAGAAAGGTTCCCCAACCCTGACGTAGGCTATAGGTTAAGCTTACCCTCTTTCACTCTACTGTGCCCATTTCGGGTTGACCTCCACACGCGTCTGTAGCACAGCACACAGGATTGCAGGACACAGCATCCTGCAGGACACTGCAAAAAACAAGGGGAACGAATAAATGACCTGTCCAGTTCTATAAAAAAGAAAAGAAATTTGATGCAGTGCCAGAGCTGTGGTAAAAGTAACCTTGGTTGTATCATCTAGGACTAGGGTGTGTGTGAGTGTGTGGTAAATCCAGTGTTCACATTATTCAGATATGAGAATTAATTCATTAATTTTAACTGATATCACCACATACCGATATCAGTGCCATTTCACCCTGCCAAGACACTGGACCTTCTATGATCAGGGCGTCCTCGTCATACTGCAGCAGGCACCCTGTTGTTTCTACAGCTCCTAGAAGAGAGACAAATAAATTAAATACTTCGCCATGCATCTCATATTGACATAGCTAATGTATCAATGAGCAAGTCATATTGGTCACAAAGAAGTTAATCTTACATTCTTTCAGTCTTCTATGGCAAGACTGCTCCTCATAAGAGCTGTTAGGCCTTCAAGTGACTCGTCTTCGCCATATTATGAGACAGCAGCCTGTGAAAACATGGTAAACAGAATAACCCATTAACCTTGGGTCCTAATATAATACATGGACATAAACTAGCCTACATTATTTAGACAATGTCAGTAGACCTCCACATGAAACAATAAGAAAAAGTGACCATGCATAATTTCAATTTCTTGAAGAGGCCAGCTACACTTATTTGTGCAACAAGTGCTGTTTTGAGGACCCATACGTTTTAAGGACATGCTGCCTACTGTTGCAAATGCCAGGGTATTTCACATTGATTTCGGGGTGGCGTGCTCTATGCCAGTGTTTCCCAACCTTTTTTGTCTTAAGTACCCCCTAAGCCTTTTCTCATACCACAAGTACCCCCTGACTCATGCTTTATATCCCAATGTGACTATGCTCCATACATGTTTTCATTTTTCCAAGTACCCCCTGCAGGGTGCTCGCGTACCCCTAGTGGTACACGTACCCCTGGTTGGGAAACACTGCTCTATGCAACACTTATTTGTGCAACAAGTGCTGTTTTGAGGACCCATACTTTTTAAGGACAGGTTGCCTACTGTTGCAAATGCCAGGGTATTTCACATTGATTTCCAAACTATTCATTTCCTAACTACAGGGACGTTAGTCGATACATAGTAATGACGCTACGACCAAGCTACTAGGGAACGTAATTAAACTAGTCGCTTCGCTACTGCCCAGCACTGAAAACCAACACCCAGACGGCACACCAATCTTGCCAACGTCGCCTAGATGCATTTTTGCCGCTGTAAAATACATTGGCAAGACGTCCAAGCGTTAGTTCATCAGCGAAATGCCGGGCAGACGTGAAAAATGAGCAGTGCCCAGCAACTAGTTGATGAGCTAACGCAATAGCATGCTAACGGTAGCCTTTGTCAATCTTAAGCGCTGGGAGATGGTCACTCCCATGTAAGATCACTCCCGGACGTGTAGTCCCAGGTGATCCTATCAATCCCAGGCGTTCTATCCCACCCACCCGATTACATTTCTCGTATTATCATACACTACCACATACAAGCAATTTAGGGTTAGGTTTAGGATTAAGGTAAGGGTTAGGTTTAGGGTACGTAACAAAAAACTAACATCAAAAAGATAACTAGCTCTGTGGGCTCGATAGTCTGGCTAGTGGGAGCGAACCGACTGGGGATCGAACCGCGCTGGGAGCGACAAACTGGGAATCATCTTTAGGCAGGGGAAAGGCAATTGAGAACGAGCAATGTCAAACAACTTACCATCAACAAGTATACTTAACATATTCACCGTTTCACTACTGCATTTTGTCATTACGATGCTCGCAAGTTATCAGAATTTACTAGCGTACAGCAGCAACAAGAGTAGTCACATTCATTGAGGGGACTTGTGCTACAACTTAGCAATGGCGGATCTGTGTTCAGAGGAGCTATTCAATCGCTCTTGAGTACTGAAACTTTAAACCACAGTTGAGTAAAATTTACTTACATGTATGTGAAGCCCATTTTCCGTTGGTATGTGAGGAACTTTCCCCCATGTCGCCAAGAAACTTGTAACAGTGAAACCACACAGACAGCGCGTGATTCTGTTCAGATAGGTCGGTGTTGTTGACCGCGGTAGATGGCTTCTTTGTGGCTTGTGTGTGGAATTCGCATTGTGCGAATTAGTTGTACTGCCACCTAAAGGCTTGGTGTAGAACTAATTTAACCAGAGACAGTCTGTTTTGAACTTCCTTGAACAATCCTTGCTTTAGTTCAGAATAATTTAAAAACCAGAGTGGCCAAGCACATTGATGTTTTTCCTCAAAAGCAGGGGTGAGGAACCTTTTTAATTCAAAGGGTCACTTCAAAATGTAGGCTATGTCCAAGAAAGATCATTCAGATGTTTCTATTCTGATTTCTATTCGGTTCATTTAAATGTTTATAGCACCGATCGAATTGTTTGATCAACTTCATTTCTGAGCTTATAGTATCATAATAAAATGTACTGACAGCAGAGCTGTGGCTAGAAGAAAGGTTTAATGCAGGGGTGGGGAACCTTTTTCATTCGAAGGGCCACTTCAAATTCCTACCATGGTCATAAAATCCTCCGTACTATGAACACAAATCAGGATTTCCCCATGAAATTTAGGCATATATAGACACCTTTAGGCCTATATAGACATATAGACACCTTTAAAGGTAGACACATTTAAAACAGTCCCCACCTTTTCTAGGTCCCCTGAATATAGGCCTAACTTAATTGCATTGGAAATGTAATTTCTAAGATTCCTTTAGGCCTGCAAAATATGTCATAGGCCTATTTCATGTGAAGTTGCAAAACATTATAATGATATCAGGGGCCGGATAAAACGGCCTCAAGGGCCCTCGAGACATAGGTTCACTACCCCTGGTTTAATGGTTAGTGATTCTGAAAAACACCACTGGGCAGCGTGAACAAACATACACACAGACACACACACACATTTTAGTAAAAGGCCAAAAAATGCCCTAGGGCCCCCAACAATCCCGTTGCCTAGGGACCCCAAAATCCTAGAAACAGGCCTGCCGACCCCCCACTCCCTCCCACCCACCTGACCTCACCCCACCCCACCCCACTTGAAATTGACTGTAGCAGCTCCCGACCTGATCACTGGCATTTACATATTAAAGGCTCTCCTAAGAAGGGGATGGGAGGGGGGCATGGGGGAGCCGCAAATGCTGTGGCTTGAGGTATGAGGCAATTTAAGGTGCAAAACTCATCCACATATTCCTCTTTTCATGCAGTGATTGGCAGTGTGTGGCCTTCATGGCTTTGCAGCTGCTTCATATGACAGTTGCACTGAGGGTTGGAACTATGGTGCACTGTGCTCAGGGAAAGAATTTCGCAAAGGCCATGATCTGCCATAAGGCCACAGTGGCCTTGATGCCCTCTCTGATGCCCTCTCAAGTGGCCTTGCCCCTAAAATGACGAAATTTGTCTGTGCTGAATGCCCATGCTACTCACTGCCTGTGACGGTGCTGCCAGTGAAGGTTGGTACTGCTGCCATGCAGTGTTGTCAGATTGGACGGGTGCCCGCCCAATTGGGCTACTTGGGATGAGCGTCTGCGGGTAAAAACGGGAAAACTTGGCCATTTGGCGTTTTTTTCAGCCATTTTGGGCCCATAGAAGTCAATGTAATTTGTTGATTTTGGGCGGAATTTAGCGCATTTTGGCGTTTTTTGAGAAGCCTTTGGGCGGGATTTGGTCAGACACATCTGGCAACACTGCTGCCATGTGCTGCTTGCTGCTGCCCCTGGACAGGTGCACCATGCCAATAGATGTGAGTGCTCTGTGATTCTGCTTTTGTGTGCGATCGACCCAGAGACGGTCTAAATGTTAGAATTAAAGAATCTTTGCTCGACCCTTGTGGCGAACTGTATGCTCCTATTGACATGAGACTGCATGTGGCAGTACCACTGAAGGTTGTGTTACGTATGGAATAGCGGCCGACGAGGTGTCCCGATTTCAAGGGACTTCAAGTTTTGGCAAAGGACGCGCTCAACTTCTTGGAAAAACGAAAGTCTTTGGGTGCGAGATAAAAAGTATCAACTTAAGGAAGAAAAATCCGCACTCACAAAACTGCGTCTCATTATTTATTTATATTACCACCATGTCCAAAAAGCAAATGCGTTTCGGCTATCAAGCCTTCATCAGTGCGTGGTACCGATTTCAAGGGACTTAATGGACGAGGCGGAGCGTTCTAAACAGCCCGACCAAGCGAAGGGCTGTTCACTTCGCTAAGTCCATTTCCCCTTGATATCGGGACACCTCGAAGGCCGCTATTCCGCTTATCACCCGGTTACCAGCATTTAAGTAGGCCTATTTGTTTATTAATATGTTGATCTAAGACTTCGAGAGAAACTAGGATTCACCACTGCGCTTGGTACGTTGCTATGGGCACCACTTCCTAATCTAGTGAGACGCGCCTCTATTGGAGGCATGTAACTACGCGCGCAGAAGGTTGTGTTACTGCCACATGCCCCTCGATGAATACCCATGGCTGCTGCCTGCCGCCATTGTACTGCAAGTGACTGGCCCTTGCTGCTACCCATGGCAGTGCCACTGCTTCTACCATTGTGGGTGGTACTGCTGGCCTACCATTGTGGGTGAGTGCTGCTTACTGAATGCCCACGGCTGCTGCTAGTGAGGGCAACTGCCACTTGACTATGATGAATACCCCTCCCTGCTGCTATTGGGAGTGACTTGCCGTTGCAGTGAGTGCCTGGGAGTAAGGCAAGGCAAGGCAAGGCAAGTTTATTTGTATAGCACAATTCAGGTGCAACTCAATGTGCGTCACAAAAAACAAATGCGAAAAGAAAGGAAACATGAAAGAAAGGAAGAGTAGTGCAATTTGTATTTCTGCTGCTGTTTGTGCTGTGCCATCAGAGGCAAGTGGCCTGCAATGCCTTGTTTTGGGGGCGACTGTCCCTTGTGGCGTCCTGTGACAGTTCTACTGATTCTACTATTGTGGTTGGTGCTGCTGTCATTCTAATGGAGGTGAACTATTTATTGGGGGTGACTGGCCCGTACCTGTCAACTATCCCTATTGGGCTGACCTACCTGTGACAGTGCTACTGTGGTTGGTACTAGTGCCATACCAGTGGGAGTGACATTGTGACTGCTCTGTACTGAATGCCTGTTGCTGTTAAGGGCTGGCTGTCCCTTGGTTCTGCATGTCACAGCACAGTGTCACTGTTGGTGGTAGTCGAGCCATACCAATGGAAATGTGTGTTCCATACTGAATAACTATAGCTGGTGTTTGGAGCATTGGCATTGGAGGTGGCAGGAGCCTGCCCATTCACTGAGGAGCGCATATGCATGCATTGCACGCACACACACACACACACACACACACACACACACACACACACACACACACACACACACACACACACACACACACACACACAC
>NC_085865.1:10775003-10777503 GCF_034702125.1 Engraulis encrasicolus | reverse complement strand
GCATGCGCACATGCATACGTGCGTGCGTACGTGCGTGCATACGTGAGTGCATGCGTGCGTGTGTGTGCATAGGGTGGGTGGGCGGGGGTAAGTTATGGTGCCCGAGTACACTGGAAGGCAGGAGGGGGAGGAGAGGGGTATCGTGTGGTGTTTGGATATATTGAATATAAGGGTACAGAGTAGGGATGGCATTGCGGTACAGTACAGTGGGGGTGAAGGGGGGGCGGGAGTACCGTGTGGTGATGGATATACTGAATATAAGGGCACAGTAGGGGGTAGGGATTGCATTGCGGTACAGTACAGTGGGGGTGAAGGGGGGGGGGCGGTGAGTACAGTGTGGTGTTAAGATATAGGGGTACAGTAGGGGGTAGGGATGGCATTGAGGTACAGTACAGTGGGGGTAAAGGTGGGGGGGAGTCCCCTGTGGTGTTAAGATATTCTGGATATAAGGGTACAGTAGGGGGTAGTGATGGCATTGCAGTACAATGTGTTTGAGCATGTGTGTGTGTGTGGGGGGGGGGAACCGTGTGGTGTTAAAATATTCTGGATATAAGGATACAGTACAGTGTGGGATGGGGGGGGTGAGGGTTACCGTGTGGTGTTTGGATATTCTGGATATAAGGGTGCAGTGGGGGGTAGTGATGGTATTTCGAGGAGGGGGGGGGTGAGTCCCGTGTGGTGTTAAGATATTCTGTATATAAGGATACAGTACAGTGTGGGATGGGGGGGGGGGTGAGGGGTACCCTGTGGTGTTTGGATATACTGAACGTAAGGATAAAGTTGGGGGTAGGGATGGCATTGAGGTACAGTGTGTTTGTGTGTGTGTGTGTGTGTGTGTGTGTGTGTGTGTGTGTGTGTGTGTGTGTGTGTGTGTGTGTGTGTGTGTGTGTGTGTGTGTGTGTGTGTGTGTGTGTGTGTGTGTGTGTGTGTGTGTTGGGTACCCTGTGGTGTTAAGATATTCTGGAAATAAGGATACAGTACAGTGTGGGATGAGGGGGGGAGAGTCCCCTGTGGTGTTTGGATACTCTGGATATAAGGATACCGTGGGGGGTAGTGATGGTATTTCCGGGGGGGGGGAGTGTGGGGGGGGGGGGGGGGGGGAGTCCCCTGTGGTGTTAAGATATTCTGGATATAAGGGTACAGTACAGTGTGGGATGGGGGGGGGGGGGGGTGAGGGTTACCGTGTGGTGTTAAGATATTCTGGATATAAGGGTACAGTAGGGGGTAGTGATGGCATTGCAGTACAATGTGGGATGGAGAGGCTGCCCTGTGGTGAATGTGAATTGGATTTATTGTACTGTACCGCATATAGGCTACTGTAGGAATACGGCGTCATAGTTTGCAACAAAGAAGTTTCATTCAGAATCGTCTCTTGTGGTTCTTGACTAAAATGGTTCTGTGAGAACGTACTATACTTACTATATCCACCACCTGTTGAACCTCCTGTAGCTACACACATGAGGGGATGGGTCTGTGCTTCAGCCTTGGTGGTGCTCACAGTCGAGGACAGCAGAATCAAGACACTCAGAAGGCGCAGGTGCACCAAAATAAAATAAAAATCTGAACGAAGAGAAGACACCGGAGCAGCTCAGATGGGATGCTTTTTCTTTTTAATTCAAGTGCACAACATGTTAGGGACTAACGTTTCGATGGCAAGCCATCTTCATCAGAGTCCAGGAACCCCTTTTTTTGTAAAATAAAAAGTTGCTGAGTGCTCCAGTCATCCCTAGGTCTAGTCACTGTGAAGGCCCAGTTTGTCATGCTATATTTATAGGTGAGGTTTACACTGGCATTCTGGCAATACGCTAGCCTGGTCCTGACCATCCCATAATAATACCATTTCATTTCGTATTTATGGTCTGGCATTTGTTTGCTCTGAAGCGATTGCAAGAAGCAGGAAGTTTGCACTCAGTTATGGTTTGAAATTATTGTACACCTCTCACCCAATCGCCAGCAGTTACTCAACAACAACATAGCGCAGACCAATGGCTCTGGCGCAGATGTGTACGTCATTGTCACGAGCGTCCTCCCCCTTTCGCCCCACGTGGGGCACTTATTCGCTTATTGGCTGTTTTCTGAGGGGGCGTTGCGATCAAAATCCTACTGCTCCGGGCACTCCACAGAGAAGCACGGCCAGACTACCGCAGTGGAGCCAATCCTTTGGCGGAAGTACGTAGGATGGCTCACGAGGCTAGTAGAGAGTGAGGAGGCGATCCACATGTGGCCTCCAGGCCTCCAGTTGCCCATCCCTGATCTACAAAGTATGTACACACAGTGCCCTGCCTTGGCCAAACGGTAGGGCACTCGTCTACCATGCGGCTGACCCGTGTTCGATCCGAGTCTAGTCACTGTGAAGTAGCCCAGTTTGTCATGCTATATTTATAGGTGAGGTTTACACTGGCATTCTGGCAATACACAGGCCCCCTGTTTAGTGTAGGCCTATTTGGGACATGTAAGTGATGGCAGGGTTGATGTATGGGGCCAGGGATACACTGGTGTC
>NC_085865.1:10742503-10752503 GCF_034702125.1 Engraulis encrasicolus | reverse complement strand
TCTGCATGTCTGTCTGTCTGCGTGTCTGCCAGTGCTGAGCTAAACTCTACCTGCTGCGCCCATGCTGTCTGTCTGTCTGCCTCTGTGTCTGTGTGCCTCTGTGTCTGTGTGCCTCTGTGTCTGTCTGTGTGCGTGTCTGTGGGTGCTGAGCTAAGCTGTACCTGCTGCGCTCATGCGTGTCACCAGGCCACTACTATTAGCGGCACTCAGTCAATTAGCGTGCTGCTGCCACACGCTGGATTACTGTAGCTCACTGTGATGCCGGCAAGCTAATTACATCAAAGGCCCTTCACCAACACCCCCGCCCGTCCCAACACCCCCCGTCCCCCCCACAGCTCTCCCCTTCACCTCACCTACCGCTTTTATCCTCACCCCCTTCTCCTTCTCCTTCTCCTTTATCCTCACCCCCTTCTCCTTCTCCTTCTCCTTTATCCTCACCCCCTTCTCCTTCTCCTTCTCCTTCTCCTTTATCCTCAGCCCCTTCTCCTTCTCCTTCTCCTTTATCCTCACCCCCTTCTCCTTCTCCTTCTCCTTTATCCTCAGCCCCTTCTCCTTCTCCTTCTCCTTCTCCTTCTCCTTCTCCTTCTCCTTTATCCTCAGCCCCTTCTCCTTCTCCTTCTCCTTTATCCTCACCCCCTTCTCCTTCTCCTTCTCCTTCTCCTTTATCCTCAGCCCCTTCTCCTTCTCCTTCAAGGGTTTTTCTTTCAAGGATAGGAAATAAGGACTCAAACTTATGTGTGCTGTGTAACGTGCCTGATACCGTGTTCCATGTGTTCTCAGAATGTGCAAAACTGACCCCATTGTTTTGTTTACTTACAAAGGTGTGTAGTTGTTTTGGTTTTATTTTTACGAAGGAACTGTTTATTTTTGGAGTCAAATACTCGAAGAGAATCAAGGATGTGTGCACCTGTCTAAATTTCCTACTTGGACAAGCCAAAATGGCAATCTGGAAATGTTACAGGCTGGAGCAGGATGGAAAAATAGTGGCACAAACTGACCTGTTTAAGACTCTTGTTGAAGCAAGGATAGTAACTGAGTTCACCTACTTTAAGGTCACAGCTGATGTTACTTTGTTTGAAAAAAAAATGGTGTTTAGATAAGGGACTTTGGTCAATCTGTAATGGTGGTAAGCTTAATTTTAGGTGGTAATAATCCGAGGTACGGGGGGTGATGGGGGGGAATGGGGAAGGAGAGGTCTACTCCCTTTTATGGTGAATGGAAGGATCAACATGCATGTAATGTAAAGTACATTTTTTAAGTGGTGACAATGGTTCACAATAAAGGAGTGTTGAAGGTCTCCTTCTCCTTCTCCTTCTCCTTCTCCTTCTCCTTCTCCTTCTCCTTCTCCTTCTCCTTCTCCTTCTCCTTCTCCTTCTCCTTCACCCCACCTCCCACCTTTATCCTCAGCCCCTTCTCCTTCTCCTTCTCGTTCTATTGCCTTTGCCTCCCATCCTCTCCCCTCCTTATTTTGCCTTCACCATTGTTCCTCCCTTGTCCTCCTTCACACTCTTCTTCTCTCTACTTCACCCACTCCCTTCTTCTCTCTCCTTCTTCTCTCTCCTCCTTCTCTCTCCTTCACTCTACTTCTTCTATTGTCTTTCTCCCAGTCCTTTTCTCCCCTTTCTCTTCCCTCCTTCTTTCACTTTTGCCCTCCTCCATCTCTCCTCTTACTCCCCCCTCCTCCTCCTCTTTCTCTCGCCTTCACCCCTTCTTCCATTCGCCTTAACCCTCTCTTCCTCTCCCTTTCACCCTCTCCTCCTCATCACTCTCTCTTTCTTTCTCTCCCCATCGCTCCCTCCATCTCTATCTTTCAACCCCCTAGCTCCTTCTCTCCCCCACTTCCATGCGCATTCACCCCCCTCTTCCATTGGCCTTCACCCCTTGTTCCTGCAGGGTAATGGTATCAAGTGACGTGCTGGGGCTTAGGGTGGCTGCGCTCCAGGAGCGCTGGAGTCATGAGGAAGATTGAGAGGAAGAGCAAGAAGAGGATGAGGAAGAGGACGAGGAAGATTGAGAGGAAAAGAAAGAAGAGGACAGAGGAAGAGAAAGAAGAAGAGAAAGAAGAGGACGAGGAAGAGACAGAGGAAGAGAAAGAAGAGACAGAGGAAGAGACAGAGGAAGAGGACAAGGAAGAGACAGAGGAAGAGGACTCCAGGAGCGCTGGAGTCATGAGGAAGATTGAGAGGAAGAGCAAGAAGAGGATGAGGAAGAGGACGAGGAAGATTGAGAGGAAAAGAAAGAAGAGGACAGAGGAAGAGAAAGAAGAGGACAAGGAAGAGGATGAGGAAGAGGACAGAGGAAGAGAAAGAAGAGGACGAGGAAGAGACAGAGGAAGAGGACGAGGATGAGAAAGAAGAGGATGAGGAAGAGGACGAGGAAGAGAACGAGGAAGAGACAGAGGAAGACGACGAAGAGGGGAAGTTAATCTGGGGCCATAAGGGTTCTGTCTTATCAAGGCCTGAGTCAAGGGGAGCCATTAAGTCGTGGCAATGCATTGTAGTGGGTTTTTCATGACGTCTGTACTGTGAACTAGGGATGCAAACTATCGATTAATTCATTAATCATTAGTTGTTAGCCTTATCGATCGACTTACGATTAATTGATAAGCGGCATTTTCCCCCTGAAAAAAAAACGACTAAATCTAAACATTTTAATTTTTTTATTTTAATAAAATACCACATTTAAATTAATTCTATTTCAATTCTTTAATCCCAAGGTGATTTAAATATTCCCACTATTCACACCCCTCTTCACACACACTCTTCACATGCCCATTTCACCTGGGTCTCTTGTCAGTTGAATTATCGATTAATTGCGATTAATGTTTTTTAATCGATGAATGCATTGATCGATTAAAGTCGATTAATCAATTAATCGTTTGCATTCCTACTGTGAACAGAGCAGAGCAGAACACTATGGTACAGTAGAACCATGTAGAACTACAGCTGTTCTGCAGAACCGCTGGTTACGAATCTGCTCTTCAAAGCCTTTGTAATGACAATGTCACTTTCTTCAGGTTTGTTATAGGTTACCATGTGAAATATTCGGTAACAGTAAAAAAATCCTAACTGTTCTTCTTTCGGTGACAGTAACAGTAACTCTACACGCACAACTGCCCTGAAGTTGAACGACACAGAAAGCAGCCTGGAATTAACGTAAATATTTTCTTGAAATAGCTGTTGTTTACCATCAGGTATCATAGCTGTGAGGCATTAGCGAGAGATCACCTTGGCTATCGGTGTTGGGACGGGGTTGGAGCGCGTGTTGTTTTTATCCTCTCACTGTAACCCTGACCTTTTCCCTCCCCTAATCCCTCAGTGCACCCCAAAGCGCTCCAGCACAGCCTGCACCTGTTGGCATGCCTGTGTGCCGGGGGCGATTGTCACTTTGTTTAGAGACAGCATGAGCTAGCGGGCAGCCGACGGCGAGCGGGAAATGACACTGGCATTACCCAGCACATGACATGGCACAGAGGGAAGCTGCTAACAAGCACAGAGTGACTTGGCATAGAGGGCATTGGGTGTGTGTGTGTGTGTGTGTGTGTGTGTGTGTGTGTGTGTGTGTGTGTGTGTGTGTGTGTGTGTGTGTGTGTGTGTGTGTGTGTGTGTGTGTGTGTGTGTGTGTGTGAGAGTGTCTTGGCATAGAGGACAATGTGTGTGTACGTGTGTGTGTGTGTGTGTATGTGTGTGTGTGTGTGTGTGTGCGCGTGTGTGTGTGTGTCGTGTATGTGTGTGTGTGTCGTGTGTGTTTTTGTGTGTGTGTGTGTGTGTGTGTGTGTGTGTGCGCGTGTGTGCGCGCGTGTGTGTGTGTTTTGTGTGTGTGTGTGTGTGTGTGTGTGTGTGTGTGTGTGTGTGTGTGTGTGTGTGTGTGTGTGTGTGTGTGTGTGTGTGTGTGTGTGTGTGTGTGTGTGTGTGTGTGTCTGGCAGAGTTTGTGTAGGGGCAGTTGGGACCGTGTGTGTGTGGGTATGTGTTGTGTAAATTTGCTGTGTGTGTTTGTGTTGCGTGTGTGCGTGCATGCATGCTTGTATGCGTCCGTGTGTGTGTGTGTGTGTGTGTGTGTGTGTGTGTGTGTGTGGAGACGCGGCTGGGAGTGTTTCTTGTTGGTAGGCCGCACTCTTGTGATGAGTGGCCAAACTACCACTGTCCTACACCACTTTGGCCATCAGCTAATTGCCCAAATGTACTGTAATGCATCCTGACTGGAAGTCGTGGAGAGAGAGAGAGATGTAAGATGGTTTTTGTTTTCTTTTTTTCCTTTTCGGGGAAATAAATTGTCCTCATATGGTTGAGATCCGAGCTCTAAATGTCCCTCACTACATCTATCCATCCATCCATCTCTCTCTCTCTCTCTCTCTCTCTCTCTAGCTTTTTCCTTCTCCATATCACCCCTTTCTTTCTACTTCTTTCTTTCTCTCTCTCTCTTTCTGTCTTTATCTCTCTCTTTCTCTCTCTCTTTCTCTCTCTCTCTTTCTCTTTCTCTCTTTCTCTCTCTCCCTCTCTATCTTGCGGAACAGCGACCGACACAATAATGGGATGTGTCCTAATGGATGGTTGTGCATTTTTACGTCCGGCCAGAGACGGGAGAGCAGAGCAGGCGGAAAGCTTAGTGCTTTTTGCCGTCTGCGTTTTAAGAGCTGAGTATCTCTGGTAGCCCACCCTGGTGACTGTTCTAAATGGGCCAGGATGCGGCCCAGACGAGGCCCACATCCGTGGCAGCTCCGCTTGCTGCTAGAGCCTGTTGCATTCTGGGTAATGGAGCTGACAGGCTGTGATGGAGGGAGACAGTCGGGCTCTATCAATCATTCTCACGTTCATTTTTCTTTTTCTTTTCTTTTTTTTTTTTCATCGGTGTGTGTAGATTCTCATTCACCCATAGTTGCTGTTTGTCATTTGTGTGTGTGTGTGTGTGTGTGTGCGCGCACTCGTGTGTGTGTGTGTGTGTGTGTGTGTGTGTGTGTGTGTGTGTGTGTGTGTGTGTGTGTGTGTGTGTGTGTGTGTGTGTGTGTGTGTGTGTGTGTGTGTGTGTGTGTGTGTGTGTGTGTTTGTGTGTGGCCCCCAGGCACAGCACACTGCGCATGGTAATGAACAATAAGTCACTCCTGTCTTATTTTTATTTACAAACAGCCATTGATGTCCGAGGCTGTCGGCACTGTGGGTTTTTCTCTTTTCTGTTTTTTTTCTCTTTCTTTCTTTTTTCTTTTTTTTATTCATATCTTTTTTTTGTGAAAGGGTAGAAAGTCTGAGAGGGGGAGAGGCACTTTCAGATTAAATATTGATGGGTAGTCGGACCGTTCTCCTGAATCACAACATAGCGCTGCGGGGCAGAGCGGAGGAGATGGAGATCTCACTCACAGCACAACACGAGCGCAGCAAGCCAAGGCAAGGCAAGGCAAGGCAAGGCAAGGTCCCCACTGCATACAAATATAAAGCACCCTGCGTAGACACACAGACATAAAGCACAGCATGGTCCCAGCTGCAGTGCATGCAGACACACAGATAAAGCGCAGCACGGTCCCAGCTGCATACAGGCCTACATTACACAGCAATACCAGCCTGTATACATAGCACAGCAATGACAACTTGTGTGAGTATACTGTATGTAGGCCTTCATTGCACAGCAATACCCTCCTGCATAGTCACACAGCTTCCCAGTTGCATACAGACATAAAGCACGCAGCAATACCACCCTGTAGAGACACACAGACATAAAGCACAGCACGGTCCCGACTGCATACAGGTCTACATTACGCAGCAATACCATCCTGTACGTATACATAGCACAGCATGGTCCCAGCTGCATACAGGTCTACATTACATTACACAGCAATACCACCCTGTATAGAGACATAGCACAGCACGGTCTTAGCTGCATACAGACATAAAGTAAAGCAAGGTCCGACTGCATACAGATATAAAGTAAAGCACGGCCCCAGCTTCATACAGATATACATTAAGCAGCAATACCACCCTGTATAGAGACATAGCACGGCACGGTCCCAGCTGCATACAGGCATAAAGTAAAGCAAGGTCCCGACTGTATATGACATACATTACACAGCACAGCACAGCAAATGCAACCTGTGGAGAGGCAGTGCCTTTTCAGAAAATAATCTTAATTCATTTTTATTTAATACAAAGCTTATGCATATATATATTTTTTTTTATTTATGTAATATAACTATTTATATGTATTATCAAGTACATGAATGTAAACCAAACCAACAACGGGGTTCTCTAAAAGTATAGAAATGCAGGTCTTCAGAATTTATACAGCACAGCAATGCCAGCCTGTGTAGATACAATATATAAAACATAGAAATACAATACAGCACTACAGACAAGCAATGTCTCACTTGTTCAAAAGCATGGTCTGTGTAGATATAGTTACCCACCAGAAACACACACACATTCATCTCACCCCTCAAAAGTGCCTGGAGAGAAGTAAACAGAAAACCAAAACATTTCTGTGCAGGCCTTCTCCATACTGTTGCTGTGGTTTGATCCACACTACCTATACTGGTGTCACTGGCATGCTCTACCCTTCGGGTTGCCCCTCTGTCTGACAGAAATCAATCAACCTTTTTGCTTACATGTATTGGCATCCTTCATTCAGTGTCCAGGACAGATTTTTTCCGGGACCGATAAACCATTAAAAATCGTCAAAATCAGGACAAACTGGGACAGGTGGCAACACTCTGTACTCTACACTCTACACTAGACTCTACTCTTACTCTTGTAGTACTAAAGCATTACACAGTCATCAGTCCACTCATACTGGTGTACTACAGAAACATTACAAAGCTCTTCTGGTATGGAGCGAACACCAGGCTGCAGGGGCTTCCCTGGCTGCTGGAGCGAGAGAGTCTCCTCAATGTTTTATGAGGAGTGGAGGGGAGGAGGCAGAGAGAGGAGGAGGGGAGGAGGCAGAGAGAAGAGGAGGGGAGGGGAGAGGTGGAGAGGGGAAGAAGCAGTGAGTGTGTGAGAGAGAGAGAGAGAGAGAGAGAGAGAGAGAGAGAGAGAGAGAGAGAGAGAGAGAGAGAGAGAGAGGAGAGGAGAGGAGAGGAGAGGAGAGGAGAGAGGAGGAGAGATAGAAAGAGAAAGAGGGCGAGAGAGAGAGAAGAAGAAGAAAAAAGAGAGAGAGCGAGAGAGAGAGAGAGAGGAGAGGAGAGGAGAGAGATGAGTTGCATTGCCAGACTTTAACCGTAGACTAGCATCTGCTTCAAAGTGTTATTTCTCTGTGTGGTGTTGTGAAGTTTGTTTTTTCCATAAGTCTCTACCATCACCGCTGTTTCTCCAGCCTGATAGACTTAGAGGAAGGAGAAGAGAAATGTTGCCCCAGTGGGAGATAAACTGCTGGATTTTGAAAGGTGTGATTGTTTTGGAGTGGAGTGGTATTGAGTGGAGTGGAAATGTTTCCTTTACGCTTTCAAAGCTGTTCTCCGTGCGCTGTGGTGGGATTTCTCCGTCATAGTCTAAAAACCATCAACCATGTCGACCATGTCGACCATTTCTCAGGTGATCCAGTGGTAGTTCTAAAAATGTGTGGAGAGGAATTTGGGGCTGCTCGATTGTGAAAAAGAGAAAACATGAAATCACAATTAGTTCAGCCAATGTTGAAATCACAATTCAAGTGAAGCCCAACTGGCAAACTCATTGCTGTGTCCTTGTGACACAGAACTCCACAGCACACAAGTGCACACTGAACTGCACACAACGAAATTGCATTTATGCCTCACCCGTGCAAGGGGGCAGCCCCCAATGGTGCAGACACTACGTGGGTGCAGTGACGCAGCACGCTAAGACACCGTATCATATGCAGGAAACCCCGGGTTCAAGTCCGGCCTGGGTCGTTTCCCAACCCTACCCCGTCTCTCTCACCCTCTTACTTCCTGTCATGTCTTCACTATCCTGTCTGCATTAAGGGCATGAAATCCCCGGGAAAACGTTTTTTAAAAAGACATCACTGTCACATATCCAAACTATACTTTTTAGTGACACAAAGGATTAATACTGGCATTACTTTAAAAACTATTTTCTCTAAAACTATTTTACGTGAAAGCATAAATGGTGCTTTGGGCTATGCAGTCATATTTAATATCATGTCTGGAGGTGGGAGCTCTGGAGTAAGATTTCTTTTCTACATAATGATATTATTTAAAAGGGGATCCATTTTCCAGTTTTACCGTACGTAGGGTTCACAATTTGGTGCTGTGTGGCTATGATGTGTGTGTGTGTGTGTGTGTGTGTGTGTGTGTGTGTGTGTGTGTGTGTGTGTGTGTGTGTGTGTGTGTGTGTGTGTGTGTGTGTGTGTGTGTGTGTGTGTGTGTGTGTGTGTGTGTGTGTGTGTGTGTGTGTGTGTGTGTGTCTGGTTTCCCCTTCAATCCTCATTACTAGTTCCCAATGTGGCGTGCGTGCGTGCGTGTGTGTGTGTGTCCTGTGGTGCTGTCCTTCAAATCTGCACCCTCTTTACAATCTCTCCAGCCTGGAGGAGATAAGACAAGAAGGAAAGGAAGGAAGGAAGAAAGGAGGAGGAAGAGAAATCCTCCAGACGGCGTTGGGCTGCGTTTAAGCACCTTGAGGATTTGAAGGGCAAGTTTTTGATCCCCAGACCTGATTGACTCTGAGCAGCTTTAATCTCCCCCCACACCGCCAGCCCACCCACACACACACACACACCGCCAGCCCACCCACACACACACACACATACACACACATACACGCTCCGCCAGCCCAGCCACCGTTATGCGCACACACACGCACACACACACACACACACACTAACACACCCACCGTTACGCACAGACACATGCACACATGCACATGCAATCTCACACACACACACACACACACACACACACACACACACACACACACACACACACACACACACACACACACACACACACACACACACACACACACACACACACACACACACACACACACACACACACACACACACACACACTTCATGGCTACATGGCCCAGCCACCTTGCTTCCACTTCCACTCAACTGACCTTCTTGCTGATGCAGCAGAAGACAGAGAAGCGAGCGAGGAGGAAGAAGAGAAAAAAGCAGAGTAGACATGATCAGAAGAGAGGAGAGGAGAGGAGAGGAGAGGAGAGGAGAGGAGAGGAGAGGAGATGAGAAGAGAAGAGAAGAGAAGAGAAGAGAAGAGAGGAGAGGAGAGGAGAGGAGAGAAGAGTAGACATGATCAGAAGAGAGGAGAAGAGAGGAGAGAAGAGAAGAGAAGAGAAGAGAAGAGAAGAGAAGAGAAGAGAAGAGAAGAGAAGAGAAGAGAAGAGAAGAGGAGAGAGGAGAGGAGAGGAGAGGAGAGGAGAGGAGAGGAGAAGAGAAGAGAAGAGAAGAGAAGAGAACAGAACAGAACAGAACAGAAGAGGAGAGAAGAGAAGAGAAGAGGAGAGAAGAGGAGAGAAGAGAAGAGGAGAGGAGAGAAGAGCCAGGAGAGGAGAGAAGAGGAGAAATCGGGAAGAGAAGAGAAGAGAAGAGAAGAGAAGAGAAGAGAAGAGAAGAGAAGAGAAGAGAAGAGAAGAGAAGAGAAGAGAAGAGAAGAGAAGAGAAGAGAAGAGAAGACAAGAGAAGAGCCAGGAGAGGACAGAAGAGGAGAAAACGGGAAGAGAAGAGGAGAGAAGAGAAGAGAAGAGAAGAGAAGAGAAGAGAAGAGAAGAGAAGAGAAGAGAAGAGAAGAGGAGAGGAGAGGAGAGAAAAGAAGAGAAAACGGCAAGAGAGGAGAAGAGCCATCCCCTCCCCCAACTCTCTCTTCAAGCCCCTTGAGACATGAGAGCAGAGCTGTTTCACTGGGTAGATACAGGCACACACACATACGCACACATACATGCACACACACACACACACACACACACACACACACACACACACACACACACACACACACACACACACACACACACACACACACACACACACACACACACACACACACACACACACATATCGGCCACCGCACTGAATTTCACT
>NC_085865.1:10720003-10730003 GCF_034702125.1 Engraulis encrasicolus | reverse complement strand
CTCCAGGAAGAGATGTCTTAAGGTGTGGCTTAAACATGGCCAGTGTTTTCATAGAGTGCGTTTCATTCATTCATAAGGTGTGTGTGACAGGCACTGAGTTTTGAGCTTTTTTAAACTAGATTTCTAGAATGTATGTATGTAGGCCTACTGTATTTCACAATTCATTTCTGTGATGTGTGAAGATGTCCTCGGTATCCGTGCCATAATAACGTGTGAAGATGTGCTCGGTATCCGTGCCATAATGTGTGAAGATTTGCCTAGTGACTGTTCCGTTTACTGCTGATGATATTCCTTCTGTAGTGTGTACTCTATTCAATTCTAATGTGTGAGGTGTATATGCCTAGTCTAGCATGTGCTCTATTCAATTCTAATGTGTGAGGTGGATATGCCTAACCTAGCGTGTTCTCTATTCAATTCTAATGTGTGAGGTGGATATGCCTAGCCTAGCGTGTGCTCTATTCAATTCTAATGTGTGAGGTGGATATGCCTAGCCTAGCGTGTGCTCTATTCAATTCTAATGTGAGAGGTGGATATGCCAAACCTAGCGTGTGCTCTATTCAATTCTAATGTGTGAGGTGGATATGCCAAGCCTAGCGTGTGCTCTATTCAATTCTAATGTGAGAGGTGGATATGCCAAGCCTAGCGTGTGCTCTATTCAATTCTAATGTGTGAGGTGGATATGCCTAGTGTAGTGTGTGCTCTATTCAATTCTAATGTGTGAGGTGGATATGCCAAACCTAGCGTGTGCTCTATTCAATTCTAATGTGTGAGGTGGATATGCCTAGTGTAGTGTGTGCTCTATTCAATTCTAATGTGTGAGGTGGATATGCCTAGTGTAGTGTGTGCTCTATTCAATTCTAATGTGTGAGGTGGATATGCCTAGTGTAGTGTGTGTGTTTCCAGTTATCTGTAACGTGTGACAGGCAGTCGTGCCCAGAGGCTGTCTGTGAATTTGCAGCTTTCAAGTCCATTTCCCCCTGTCCACAGAGGATAATAGAGGAGACAGCTCTGGCGTCTCTGTGCTGCGGGGGATCATGGAAGACTAAAAGCATGTGAAGTGTAAAGTTCCTGAAGGAAAAAAAAGAAAAACACTAACAGAGCAATTACTGTGTCAAACACATCTCTTATCGGCTTCCTTCATGTTGACAGCACTGTAAGTGAGGCTTTTGTTTTTTTTGGCATATTTGAAATCTGTGTCCTCAACATTTCCTCAGCTCTATTCACAATACGGACCCTCTTCCATGCTGTGCATCCATTTTTTCTGTTGTCATCTTGTTACAGTCTCAGCGCTTTGAGTGTTGAAATGTCTTGAAATACTGTAAGGTCTCCTTTACTCCCAGAAAGGACAACCACCAGTGAAGGGAAATCTGAATGATGTAAGCACTGAACAGCCAACCAAAAGCAGCATATTCAGTTCAATTCACACAGTAATATGGGACTGGCCAATCAGGAAAGCAGCATATTATGGGGTCGGCCAATCAGGAAAGCAGCATATTATGGGGTCGGCCAATCAGGAAAGCAGCATATTATGGGACCGGCCAATCAGGAAAGCAGCATATTATGGGGCCGGCCAATCAGGAAAGCAGCATATTATGGGGTCGGCCAATCAGGAAAGCAGCATATTATGGGATGGCATATTATGACCAATTCAGCAGTGGTGGAGCTGGAGGCTGCTGTTGCTGCAGTTAACCTGACCTCTTCCTAGACCTTCCTACTGTATATTTGCAGGGGTCACAGCTGGGGGTTAAGCTGTTGAGGTCAAGGCAGGGGCAGAGCAGGGGGAGCTCATACTGTGTGGTGTGGTGTGGTGTGTGCTTAAGTAAGTGAAAAATGGACTAGGGGGGGGGGGGGCTTGAGTGTGGTGGATAAGGGTGGTGTGCTGTGCTGGGTAAGAAAGGATAGCCTTGTGGGTGCGGTGTGAGGGGGGGTAGTGCGGGGAGGGTGCAGTGTTCAAAAAGGGAGGATGGCCTTGAAGGAGGGTCAGGGGCGAGGGATGTGGAGGGAGGAAGCACGTCGAGGGGTGTGGTGGTGGAGGTGGTGGAGGTGACTCACACTCCTGTGAGGGTGACGTCAGTGTCTTGTGAGCGGTAGTAAGAGCAAGATGGCGTGGGAATGGGGAGTGTGGTGGCCTTGGTTTCAGTGAGGTGGTGGTGTTGGTGGTGGCCCACCCACACCCTCATAAGATAGCTATAGAGTCATGTTTTTAGAAGGAAGAATGACCCTGTCATGCATTAAATGAAATTACAGTAAATCTCAGAAAGCTTGTTTTTCTACTTGCAAGTAAAAACCACATAGTCAATCAAGTAAAAATCACCTACCGGTAATAGCTAGTAATTTTGAACGATAGCATTGAAACTCATTTTAAGACATTTGTCCATGGAGCAAGTACTTTTTTCTTGATCAGATATTTGCTTATAACAGGTAAAAAAAAAATCTGATCAAGACTACCATCGATGATATCCGTGGAAGTCGTGGTGTAATGGTTTGGGAGTTGGACTGCAGATCACAAGGTTGTGGGATCAATCCCCAAACTTAACCAATCCCTTCCTCCCGTCCCTGTATGGCTCTTGAGCAAGGCTCGTAATCACCCACATTCCTCTAAGGGCTGTAACCCAGTGGTTCTTAACCTTTTTTTCTTTGTGCACCCCCTTACTTGTGCCGATGACAAGTCACGCACCCCCAGCACAAACTTCTACATGTGTATATGCACTAAAAAGTGATAAATGAGTGATTAATTACAATGATTCTCGCTTGAGACACGAATCAATACCTGAATGACTTTAAATGGGGACTAAAACTTGTTTCATATTGACTTAATTTGGCCTACTTATAATGTTTGCAAGTATAATTGTGGTCACAACCTCTACACAAATGAAATTCCGCGCACCCCCTGGAATTTCTGGCGCACCCCCAGGGGGTGCCCGCACCCCAGGTTAAGAACCACTGCTGTAACCAATGCCCTGTAAACAACCGTCTCTTTGGATAAAAGCGTCAGCTAAGTGCAATGTAATGTAATGTAAAAGGGAAGGAAGCATGACCTTGGATCTGGATGGGACTAACGTGTGTGTGTGTGTGCGTGCGTGCGTGCGTGCGTGCGTGCGTGTCTGTGTGTGTGTGTGTGTGTGCGTTGGGGGGGATACACCCATTGTGACAGTGGCGTCAGCTTTTGAATTGTGAGCGTCAGCTGGAATGTCACCTGCTAATGTGGCGCCAAACTATTAGAGGCAGAAATAGCATGCACACACACACACACACACACACACACACACACACACACACACACACACACACAAACACCCAAGTACACACACACACACACACACACACACACACACACACACACACACACACACACACACACACACACACACACACACACAGATGCACGTGCGCACATGTGCTCGCGCCCACACACACACACACACACA
This sequence comes from Engraulis encrasicolus, assembly GCF_034702125.1. Taxonomy (NCBI): domain Eukaryota; kingdom Metazoa; phylum Chordata; class Actinopteri; order Clupeiformes; family Engraulidae; genus Engraulis; species Engraulis encrasicolus. The sequence goes on along the minus strand of NC_085865.1, from coordinate 10,726,575 downwards.
CACACACACACACACACACACACACACACACACACACACACACACACACACACACACACACACACACACACACACACACACACATACACACACACACATCAAAAATAGTGGGTGGATCATGCAAGGCTTTTAATGATGGTGGTATTGAATGATATGGGCTTTACTTTGCCATGGCTTTTAAATAATCTGACATAGGCCTACACACCATGCACAACCAACAGCAACCCCCCCCCCCCACACACACACACACACACACACACACACACACACATGCACACGCATGCTCCTACACTCACACACGCACCTACACGCACGCACACACACACACACACACACACACGCACACATCCGCACCCACACACCTCCACACACACACACACACACACACACACACACACACACACACACACACACACACACACACACACACACACACACACACACACACACACACACACACACATACATTCTCCCTTCTGTCATCATCATACTCTTCCCAAGGTACTTCCCATGTAGCAACACAAATACATTTAGAAACGATTTTATTAAAGATTTTATTTTCCTCATGCCATTGCAATTACAAGCACAGTTTCATTTCACCAAGAGGAACTGCACCCTAAAATGCAAATATTAACAGTAAGTCCCTCTTTGTGATCAAAGAATACTGGTAATGCCAGGAGAGAACAGCTGTAACAGAAATGCAGCACATTTAACCGAACCTGGATAATTCTTCAGATGAAATCAAATAGTTCATTGACATTCCCCTAAGTGTATTCTGTATAGGTCAGTGACATTCAGGAAGTTTGAAGAAAAGTCACTGAACATCACCAGTTATATTCACTCGCCCACACAGCTTGATGTCAACCTTGGGAAGGAATTTAAGCTGCATTTCAGAAAGACATTTTAATAGATGCAGTAATTGTAAATCTGCGCACAACGTCTGTACATCTGTAGTCTCTAGGGATAAGGACACACACCAATCTGAGGGCTTTGGTTTGCACCAAATTCGTGGACAAATTATTGAGTGTGGCGGGTTTGAAAGTTGAACTCAATGTAGTTCAAGAGAGCACTGAGCAAAGTAGCAATTCATAGAAGAATGCCAACCGTGGAGAGAATGCATTATTAGGCCGGCAGCGTTACCCTGCGAAACATTTAGGAGTTCAATCACTAGTCCAGGTGGTGGGGGGTGTCATTGGAAAGGTGATGCAGTTGCATATGAAATAATGATATGAAAACCTTCAAACATGAATAGCTTATGAAACCTTAGAAATTACATTCACAACACAAAATATTTATCTTTTATGGGGATCTAGTCAAGACGGTAGGTGGTGGTTGTCAAGGTGGCCATCTTGAAGTGACGCTCCAGGATTTTTGACATAGAACCCATTTTCCTAGTTAACCAGTGTTTTGGAGATGTGTCAAGACACTTTTATATATATATGAAGAGTTCAGATGCAAAAACCCCTAAGTGCCATTTCAGAAAATAATCTTAATTCATTTTTATTTAATACAAAGTTATCAAAATTGCATATTTTTTTATTTTTTTTATGTAATGTAAGCCGTTGTCTTGCTTTAAGACAAGTTAAAAGAGGGAGCATGTCGCTAAGCTAGTGAAAGTCAATGGATCCGTGTAGCATAATATATATATATATTCTTTTGATATTCCAAGCAATCCTTGTAAATGCAGAGGTGATGTATTTATCTTGGTTGCTGGTTCTGGGCTAGATTAAGGGAACACTATGCACTGTGTGTGACAACAGCACTGTATTTGCACCAGGGCTTGTTTTTTTTTTTATTTTACTCACCGGCCACTGTGGCTAGTAGTTTTCCTGAGTCACTAGCCATTCAGCTATTCAACTAGCCACAAACGTGATATTGTTTTTTTAAATCACAATACTGTACATCTAACCTCAGAAGATGATGTGTAAAGCAAGAAGATGAGTGCATAGCTTTCTACATCGAAATAAATCAAACAAATACAAACTAAGTAATAGAGCATTTTCTTGAACTTACATGCAAACAGTTGATACACAAGGGGCGAACAGCATAATATGGCAACTCTGATGTGTCATACAAAGGAATAAGCTATCTGCCCAAGTGGCTAATGACAATGAAATTATTACCAGCCACAGCCAGGTTTCACCAGCATTTGGCCAGTTGGCAGGTGCCAATGTCAAGCCCTGATTTGCACTACAGTACCACCTCCAAAGAGGGAAGAGGTGATGAGACAATCACTGACTGACAGACAGATTGACAGACTGATTGACAGCTCCGGCTTCGCACCCTCTCAGGCAGATGCTTTTATGAGGTAGCCGGTGCATAAGCACAGGCAGGCAGCAGATGCATGTCAGCTATCCAATGCAGCCAAGGCAGCTGAAGGCAGCCAGGGCAAGCCATGCTCATAATACAAAGTACGGTAGAGCTGAAGGCAGCCAGGGCAAGCCATGCTCATAATACAAAGTACGGCTGAAGCAGAAGCAGCCACTTGTTAGGAGCGGCCTGAATAACCTGTTGTGGGCTACGCACCCTTGTGCCTGAGCAGTAGATGTCCCATTTTCAAACATTCGCACTGTGAGGAGGGACAAGATGCTAAGAAGCCAACCATGTGAGCTCATTTTTTGAGTGACAGCAGTTTCCAGCAATCAGAGGCTGAAGAGTTCTCAGCCAGGGGATTGCAGCCAGGCATTGTTTGCAAACGAGAAACTCATGTATCTTGACAGAGTGCTGGAGTTGAGTGGGGACAGATATATGCTTGTTGAGGCCACTATAAAGAACTGTGTCTTTCACCTGCCTTTCTCTCTGTCTCTGTCTCTCTCTGTCTCTGTCTCTCTCTCTCTCTCTCTCTCTCTCTCTCTCTCTCTCTCTCTCTCTCTCTCTCTATCTCTCTCTCTCTCTCTCTCTCTCTCTCTCTCTCTCTCTCTCTCTCTCTCTCTCTCTGTACCACACATTCTGTTCCCTCCTGCTAGTGGGTTGATTTGTGTTATGGTCATTTAAAACATGACATTTATCATGTGCACATGACACTACAGTGTGGTATCCGTATATGTTGTGGCTGCCTAGAGCCACGCTATCGTAGCAAACTCCACACAGTTGATGTTCCAGCGTTCATTCAACATCTAATGTAGAGAATACAGGACCACATACACTCAAATACAATAACAATACAACAGGGTTAAATTATATCTGTGCGTGACGGAGGTGTTCCTGCACAGTTCGTCCCTCTTGGGGTGTGAACCTGCCACCTCGTCAACTACATTGGTTTGGCAATGGGAGTCACAGTACGAGCGCAGAGAGCAAATAGCTCCACGGTCAAATAGCTCCACGCTACCGCACAGCTTTGAGGCTTCGGGGGCTGGGGGGGGGGGGGGGGGGGGAAGTTTTGGGCACGCCATGCTCTGCTAGTACGCCTCCGTTACATGTGCTCTTTCAGTGTTGAAATAGTATTAATTCAACACATACTAGATACCCATATCAAACACTCATCGATAGGGTATTGGTCATATTCTCATGATTTACTGTGAGCAGAGCAGGGGGCCACATAAACCATGAGAGAGGACAGGTCATTAAGGCGTCCTGGCGTCGTAAAACACACCTGCTGCTTGGCAGGGGTCAGCACAGCACATGAAACACGCTCACTTGAAACACGCTCACATGAAACAAGCTCACTTAAACCCACATACTGTAGGTATTTATTGGACATTACTTCAGCTGCCTAGGCTCTGTTGAGATGACAATGAAACACAATGGAACATTTCCCAAACATGACAGACACTGTTCCTCAGTCAAGGTCAAATCCCCCTACACAAACCCACGTAGCCTCTTAGTGTAGATGGGGTCGCCGGTGGGCCCATTCAGTATTTGCTGAAAATACTCAACTACATCATAGCAACATTGCTATGACATTACCGAGAGCCTTAAGTTACAGATTAAGACATAGCTATCACCATTTTGATGACAGTAAGGTTATAACATAGGCTCTGCGCTAAGGGGTTAAACCCACACAGGTATTTATTGTACATTACTTCAGCTGCCTAGGCTTTCAGAGATGATAATCAAACACAATGAAACCTTTCCCAAACATGGCGGACACCCTATCACAGTCAAGGTCAAACCAGCACAGGTATTTATTGGACAATATTTGAGCTGGCTAGGCTGTGTGGAGGTAACAATGGAACATAATGAAACCTTTCCCAAACATGGTCGACCCTGTGCCATAGTCAAGGTCAAATTAACACAAGTATTTATCAATGTAGCGGCTGGCTGGGCAGCTGGTTAAGCTGTATAGGGATGTCAACAAGCACTGAAACCATTTCTCTAATGTGAATGGCTCAAGGTTACTATTTATTGGACTTTACTTCAGATGGCTAAGCTGTATAGAAATGACTTTCGAAGATGGGAGAAGATGGAGAGAAAAAAAACAACAACATTTCCATGATGCAAGCAGCTCAAGTTATTTATGCCGGGGTGGAAAAAATGTGAAGACCTCCTCTTTGTACAAAGAACGCTGTTATTTTTAGAAGTTTGAAACACAGAAGGACAAGGGAAAAACTAGTTACCAAGACAACAGTGGATTTAATCTAGCACCAGCAGCATCTGGTATGTAGGTGCCAAAGGGCCTGTTGCCTGGCAATCCCACTCTTCATGTTCCCTTCAATATTATATTTATTATTTACTGTATAACATTATTTCACTATTATCATTGCTTTAGCATCGGAGAGTCTTCATCTCGTTCTTCTGACTATTATTGAGCCTAAAGCAACATGGCTGGATAAATATAATGTTTGGAGGAGCCTGAAGCAAGATACCTGGATACATGTACGACAACTAATCATTGTGTATAGTTCCCATGGGCTCTGTTCAGTGGCAGCAGGGCTGCTCGATTATGAATCAATATCACGTTTATTCCAGTCAATATTGATATCACAGTTATTATAAAGACAAATTAGTTGTGCTAAACAATTCACAATCTTCCCTCCCTTCAGCAGTTGGAGAGGAGGGCCATAGAGACACATGGTAGTGTTCTGCATGAGTGTTAGGTAGCAAGCCTGTTTTGTGCTCGCTCAAGTGGAGGGGAATGCATTGAGCTTAGTGGAACCTACAGTACGAATGACAAAAATATTGTTTCAAATCGATATTGTGGAATATGATATTGTTTGACAGCAATATTGATATCACAATATTAATATTAATATGATATATTGCACAGCCCCCACGTGCCAGTATAAAGTCTGTTCTGACCGTATAAAGTCCTGCAGTGCCACTGTCAACACACACAGTACGGTATCTGCCACAGAGGTTTGAAGCCATATGCCTATAAAACACCTCTTATTGGATTTCAATTTTTGAATGTAGGGGGAAAAAGTAAACAGCATCAAGTCACAAAACATAACATTTCCCATCCTGATCCCCAATCCCCACCACTCAAACCTGTCGAACACATTTTTAGTGACTTACAAATAAGATTGTTTACGCTGTTGGGAAATATTATATCCAATTCAAAAGAAAGAGGAGAAAGAATCTAACACACCTCCTCTGTATCAGCTTAATTGCCTGAAGCCTATTATATTGATGATTATATGATATATATATATATGAGATATTATATTATACGTATATACTGAAGCCTATTAGTGACGATTGAAACAATGTGGCATACAGGTGCTGTACTGACGCACAGGCAGCTTATACTGTAGAGTAGAGAGCTGTGGCCATACACACTGTGCATGGGGAAATGTGACTAGACACATCAAAACAGGCCACAAGCAGGCCGGGAGCACTACAACGATACTATCTAAATCTAATCTAATAATATCTGAAGTCTAATCATACCTGAAGAATTCACTTCTGAAAACTCCTTTTGCCCATAGCCAAAAAAAACATAAAGCTAGCCGTGATAGATAGATGGGTAGATCCAGAGCCATACAGAGGGGAGAGTCGGGCAATCTCTACTGTGTCCTAGGGCCGACTTCCGCATTAGCAAAATTAGCTGTTTAGCATCTCAGAACTGCTTAAGCGTTGCGAATGTTAGTGCCTAGAAGTGGGCGTAGCACACAGCAAATGCGATGCAATGCAATGCAGGGAATATGACAAGACTTGCTGTTCGTAGTAATAACTTCAGATAAACATCACAGATGGTAAAACTGTTGAGGTTATCACCACCGAGACAGTTGATAGTTTACATATTTGTGGTGATTACACTGCAGTATAGTTTGTTAGTCTTTATTTTTGGCTGTTAATGTGGTGGTTCTATGTTGAGTCTATGGAAAGACAGCCGCTTTAGGCACAACCTCATCTTGTTGAAAGGCGGAGCTGCAATTTAATTCCTGGTCCTCTAATCGCGCAACTCTCCCCTCTGTATGGCTCTGGGTAGATCAATTGAATGCACATTCTGCAAAAAAAGGGCCGAAATCTTGATTTTTCCAGTTTTTCTCTGTTTTGAGACATGTGGCCTGTTTTGTTGTAGCTGGTCACTAATGTAATCAGTGTAAACCTCCCGTGGCACTCAGCAGCCTGTAGAGGTTTATAGTGCTGTTAAAAATCACAACCTTGCCATGCTCACATCAGCGATCGCC
>NC_085865.1:10700003-10712503 GCF_034702125.1 Engraulis encrasicolus | reverse complement strand
TGCATGTGTGTGCATGCATGGCTTGGAGTTTGTTTAGTTCTAGAGCATACTTCTCTCTGGCTGTCATTGGTGTGTGCGTGCATGCGTGCGTGCGTGCGTGCGTGCGTGCGTGCGTGCGTGCGTGCGTGCGTGCGTGCGTGCGTGCGTGCGTGAATGTGTGCGTTCGTGCATGCGTGCTGTGTGTGTGTGTTTCAGTGCTGCCGATCTATTTCTGTGTGCGTGTGCGTGCTTGCGTGCATACGTGCATATATGCATACGTGCGTGTGTGCATATGTACTTCAGTGAGCCTGTCAATGTCCTGTGTGTGTTTTACTAGAGGAGTCAAGGGCATTCTTGCCTCATGTTGTTTTTCTACTGGATGTGGTGGAAACTGTGAAAAGAAATTCGGAGCACTCAGACTATTCCAAGCAGCCAAACAAGCCTTTAAAATTGTTTATTAACAGGCTTTGCAAATGTTTTTGCTCGGCCAGCAAAACGTGAGATATTGGGGGAGGGGAATGGCAGAAGACAAGATGTTCGCATACTGCAGGGCATTTGAAATTCTATTAGGAATTCGTCATTCACATGGGGGTAAAAAAAAAAGTATTTTTTTATTCTGGTTTCCTTTTGTTAGCCGGGCACTCATTCATTCATCCAGAACAGAATGAGAGACAGAGAGGGAGAGAGGGAGAGTGAGAGAGAGAGAGACAAAGGAAAGGAGAAACAGAGAGGGGCAGGCAGAACGAATATGCAGTGTGGAGCTAAATATACCATATTTGAGAATCGAGGTTAGCACATTCTCCCAGGCAGAAGGTCTACAAAGTTTATTTATGTGCACCACACACGAGCCGCAGGACAGGACAGGCCAGCCATCCCTACTGTACTTTGGTCTCGCCCCTAACTCGGTGTGTGTGTGTGTGCGCACGCGCGCGTGCGTGTGCGTGCGTGCGTATGCGCGTGTGAGTGTGGTTGTCTGTTTGTTTTGTTTGTTTGTTTGTTTGTTTGCCCAATGCACGCTGCACCCCAGAGGACCCTCGTGCATTGAGCACCATATGATGATTACCCAGAGTGCATTGCACACCATATGATGATTAGCCGCTAGCAGGAGGCTGCTAATGAGCGCTCACCTTATGAACCCTATGGACCACATTGTATCATACCAAAGATTCTCTATTCTGCATTTAGAACGTCTCTGATCATACTACAGAGGACAGACAGAAAGACAGACAGTTAGATAGACATACAGTCAGACAGATGGACGGACAGATGGACGGGCAGACAAATAGACAGACAGACGAGCAGGAAGACAAGCAAGGAAGACCGACAATAAGAAAGGCTGGGATGATGGAGGTAGGCTACTTGTACATGTATGTATGCAAGCAAGCAATTGGGTAGACAGGCAGGCACTAGAGAAGACAGACAAACAGACAGACAGTGAGATAGACACAGGCAGACAGGTAGACACTGCAGGCTGGCAGACAGAGAGGCAGATAGGCAGGCACTGCAGATAGACAGACAGGTTGGTTGCCTCACTGCCTCACCCCAGCAGGCAGACAGACAGGTAGACCTCACAGGCAAACACAGAGGTAGATAGACACTGCAGGCAGACAGACAGAGAGGCAGATAGACAGGCTCTGCAGATAGACAGGCAGACTGGTTTAATCTAGCCTGGCGGCGCCATTCTATTGTCAATGTATGTACTCCACCCATAGATTTTGGCTCCGCACATCGTCTGGTAAAAACCTCAAGCTCGGTTCTCTCAGTGTTTAGCCAATCAGCGAACAGTTGAGAGTGGTGACGCAGAACTCAACCGCGAAGTCCGTTACTGATTGGTTAAGGTAACGATATCCACACTTTTCTTTTGTTATTTGTATGCTTTTGTGTTGCTATATCGTAACAGCCATGTCTTGCTAATAAAGCACACTATGGGTTTTAATTTGAATTCGGAACTCCAATACATTTAAATGGCAGAGTAAGATCAGACCATTTCCCACCGTCCACGGAGACGGATTCCTCTTGGCTTTTGCCAGACTGTTTGACGGAGTCAACAGTCGCTTTCGCCCAGGCTAGGTTTTCTCACTGCCGCGCCCCAACAGTGCTGGCCTGGCGCTGCTGACTAATTGGTGGTATTTGCAACCAGAGTGCTCCCATAAGCACCCAGCCAGCCACTCAAGGACTCTCTGGATTACATGCCACCTAGCTGGCCCACTTACTGGAAAGGACGCGCTCGGTGTGTGTGTGTGTGTGTGTGTGCGTGTGCGTGTGTGTGTGTGTGTGTGTGTGTGCGCGTGCGTGTGCGTGTGCGTGTGTGTGTGAGAGAGAGAGAGAGGGAGGGGGGGACTGAACTTTCAGCTTAGAGAGAGAAGAGAAGAGAGAGAGAGAGAGATAGAGAGTCTCTGTAACGAATGACATCATTCATTGTTGGCCGTGGTGTAAACGGGGGTTAGTTTTTTTCCATGTTCTCTGGAAGCTCCGCTATTTAGGCTAGAGCAGTGTCTCCCAACCAGGGGTACGTGTACCACTAGGGGTAAGCGAGCACACTGCAGGGGGTACTTGGAAAAATGAAATTTTAGCAAATACATGGAGCTTAGTTACATTGGGATAGAGAAAGTAATATAGAACATGAGTTAGGGGGTACTCATGGCACAACGAAAAGGCTTGGGGGTACACAAGACAAAAAAGGTTGGGAAACACTGGGCTAGAGGAGGTGGTGACGACAGGGGCTGATGCCTGGCCTCTTAGGGTGTTTGGTCTGGTCTAGTGATGCACCAATACCATTTTTTGGCCCAGATACCGATACCCGATACATGGCTTTGCAGTATCGGCCGATACCTATACCATACCGATAACGTTACCACCCTATTAGAAATGTATATATATGAAGGGCTGTAGTGCATGCTACTTGGATGTAAAATCATTGCATGGCATTGTCAGGCTGCTGCCTACCTTTGTGAAACAGGAAAAAAGAATAATACAAAGTGAATCCAGCAAACTTTTTATACTATTTAAATACCTCAATGGAATTTCAAGGCTGTTTAAGTGTCATACAAGCACCTGTAAATGGTATCAGTGCCCTATTTGTTGGTACTATTTGGTACTGCCCTATTTGTTGTCACATGTGTGGAAGTGTTGCTTTTGTTTGCAGACACTCTCTCATTCTCTCTCTCTCTCTCTCTCTCTCTCTCTCTCTCTCTCTCTCTCTCTCTCTCGCACGCACACACACACACATACACACACACACACACACACACACACACACACACACACACACACACACACACACACACACACACACACACACACACACACACACACACACACACACAGCATAGCAAAAGTATGGAACCATTAATGACGGTAATGGTGGGGCCTAGGCTAGGGCCCCTAGGTAGATAGAAGTGGCACTATAGTGTAATAATCGGGTGGCAATAGGGTCTGTTGAAAATGGGGTCCCGGCCCTACCATCACTCTAATGCAGTGGTTCTTAACCTAGGGTGCGGGCACCCCCTGGGGAGTGCGCCAGAGATTTCAGGGGGTGCACAGATTTTTGTTTGTATTGAGGTTGTGACCAAAACTCGGCTTGCGAACATTGTAATTTGGCCAAATCAAAACCAAATTAATACATGTTTTGGTCCCCATGTCAAGTCATTAATGTATTGATTAATGTCTAAAGGAAGAATCATTGTAATTAATCACTTATATCATTTTTTAGTGCGTATACACGTGTATTGGACACAGGTAAGGGGGTGCTTTATGAAAAAAAGGTTAAGAACCACTGCTCTAATGTTAGGGCACTAGACTGCTATGCCGGCGACTCTGTTTCGATTCCGGCCCAGGTCTTTTGCCGATCCTTTCCCGTCTCTCTCCCTACTCATTTCCTATCTGTCCTTCACTGTCAGGGCAAGAATAAAGGCAAAAAAAACTTTTGAAAAAAACTGAAAATGGGGTCCCCTCCTGGTGGAAGTGGCTGTGCTGAGTGGTGGTGTTTATGTCCATGTGTCTGGGCGCAGACAGTACACAGTAGATGGAGTGTTTGGGTTCCAGTTGGCCATGGCTCTGCACTGCACTCCCTGCCATCCATATTAACTCACAGACACACCATGGGGATGACATGCACACGCACACACACGCACGCACGCACACTTTACATGCACGCTTGCACGCGCGCATGCCCACACGTACACACACACACACACACACACACACTCACACTGGAATGTTCAGACAGAACGGGGCTTGCCTTGGAAAGGCTGGATGCACAGACACAGCAGAAGGACTGGGAAGAGAGAGAAGTTTGGAGAGAGAGAGAGAGAGAGAGAGAGAGAGAGAGAGAGAGAGAGAGAGAGAGAGAGAGAGAAGGGGAACACACACAAAGACAGACAGACACACACACACAGAGAGAGAGAGAGAGAGAGAGAGAGAGAGAGAGAGAGAGAGAGAGAGAGAGAGAGAGAGAGAGAGAGAGAGAGAGAGAGAGAGAATTGAGGCATAGAGGAGTAAACATCTATAAAAGGACAGAGGGAGCCTGGAAGAAAGACAAATTGGAATTTGGAACGGAGTGCCGCAGCCTGAGAGAGAGAGAGAGAGATGAAGGGTGCCATAGAATAAGAGAGACAGTGGAGAAATGGAGAGGCGAACACAGCTTGATAGAATGAGGAATGACAGAGAAGTAGAGGTGGAGGAAGAGAATACGAAGTGGGAAATGAGAGAGAGAGAGAAGAAGAGATAAGAAGATCATGATGAAGAAGAAGGAAAAGAAGATCATGATGAAGAAGAAGAAAGAAAGAAAGAAAGAAAGAAAGAAAGAAAGAAAGAAAGAAAGAAAGAAAGAAAGAAAGAAAGAAAGAAAGAAAGAAAGCACAAGTAAGACTTGGAATTAAATCTTGACATCTGCACAGCCACAGACTGTCTGACTGTGTTGCTATGGCTTTACAGCAGGGTGACTGTACCGGCTGACTCAGCCCCCTTTAGTTAAGGCTCACCACCTTCCCATTGGCAGTATATATAATGGACTCCAAATCAACAGTCTTTTCCATTCAACACTTTCTATTTATCTCAATGCACCTTCCCCATCCTCCTCCAGCCATCTGCCCCCTTACTAAAGGCCCTCCACCTCCACCTTCCCCATCTTCCTCCACCATCCCCATCCTCCTCCACCCCCTGCCCCATCACTAAAGGCCCTCCACCTCCACCTTCCTCCTCCTCCTCCACCCCCTGCCCCATCACTAAAGGCCCTCCACCTTCCCCTTCCCCATCCTCCTCCACCCCCTGCCCCATCACTAAAGGCCCTCCACCTCCACCTTCCCCATTCTCCTCCACCCATCAGCCACCTTATTAAAGGCCCTCCATCTTCCCCATCCTCCTCCTCCACCTTCCCCATCCTCCTCCACCTTCCCCATCCTCCTCCACCTTCCCTGTCCTCATCCACCTTCCCCATCCTCCTCCAGCCATCAGCCCCATCACTGAAGGCCCTCCACCTTCCCCCTCCTCCTCCACCTTCCCCCTCCTCCTCCACCTTCCCCATCCTCCTCCTCCTCCACCCATCAGCCCTACTATTAAAGGCCCTCCACCTTCCTCCTCCTCCTCCTCCTTCCCCATCCTCCTCCAGCCATCCGCCCCCTTACTAAAGGCCATCCTCTTCCACCTTCCCCATCCTCCTCCACCTTCCCCATCCTCCTCCTCCACCTTCCACATCCTCCACCTCCTTCCCCATCAGCCCAATCACTAAAGGCCCTCCACCTTCCCCTCCCTCCTCCTCCACCCCCTGCCCCATCCTACTCCACCTTCCCCATCCTTCTCCACCCATCAACCCCATCACTAAAGGCCCTCCTCCTCCCCCTGCCCCATCCTACTCCACCTTCCCCATCCTTCTCCACCCATCAACCCCATCACTAAAGGCCCTCCTCCTCCACCCCCTACCCCATCCTACTCCACCTTCCCCATCCTTCTCCACCCATCAACCCCATCACTAAAGGCCCTCCACCTCCACTTTCCCCATCCTCCTCCACCCCCTGCCCCATCACTAAAGGCCCTCCACTTCCCCCCTCCACCTCCACTTTCCTCCTCCACCTTCCCCATCCTCCTCCACCCCCTGGCCCTCACTATAGTCCCTCCACCTTCCTCCTCCTCCTCCAGCCCTGCTCCATCACTAAAGGCCCTCCACTTCCACCATCCCCATCTTCCTCCACCCCCTGCCCCATCACTAAAGGCCCTCCACCTCCACCTTCCCCATCCTCCTCCACCCATCAGCCCCATCCTCCTCCACCCCCTGCCCCATCACTAAAGCTCCTCCACCTCCCCCATCCTCCTCCTCCACCTCACCTTCCCCATCCTCCTCCTCCCATCAGCCCCATCACTAAAGCGGACTAAATCGGACATTCGCTGATGTCGGATAGCAATTAGAGACAAGTTATATTTTGCCGGCGCCGCCCATTGACTTGCAATGCTATGTTCATGTGAAATTGGGTTTGGGGATCGGAATTCTGTTGGAAGCAAAAGTGCGCCGCAGTGCTGTTGGAGCCAATGTGCGGCTGGCCTTACAGTACACTCCCTGCCCAGACTGCTGGTTCTCAACACTGGGCTGAGACCTGCCAGCATAGAGAAGGAAGGAGCAAAGTTGTAGAAGTAACAATGGATTAGGATCTTTACACAGGCTGATCCACTGGCCAGCCTTTTTCAGCCCTCTGCCTCAGTACATCCCCTGCGCAGACTGCTGGTTTAACACATTGGGACTGAAAGCATTGTAAGCCAGCCATTGGACTGAAAGCAAAACATTGTAGTCAGTTAAAAGTAAAAAAAAAATGTAAGTTGCCCTGTTGTTGAGAATTCAACTCAACTTTAAGCCTCGAGCTGAGTTGACTTCTAAACAGGGCAACTTACCTGTTTACGTTTAACTGGCTTGCAATGTTTTACAGTGTGCATGTCCTCAGAGCCGGCGCTAGGCATCAGTATTGCCAGATTGGGCGGGTGCCCGCCCAATTGGACTACTTAGGATGCGCGTCTGCGGGTAAAAATCGGGGAAAATTGGCCATTTGGCGTTTTTTTCAGCCGTTTTGGGCCTACAGAAGTCAATATAATTTGTTGAATTTGGGCGGAGTTTAGCGCATTTTGGCGATTTTTGAGAAGCTTTTGGGCGGGATTTGGTCAGACACATCTGGCAACACTGCTAGGCATAGAGAGACAAGGCAGTCACCCAGGCTGCCAAATGTCTTGGTGCATGGCGCCAAGTCCCACAGAATGAGAACACCAATTGAAATAAAGCAATAGCCCTTTACTGCAGCTGAGCCCTATTCACTCTTTGATAAAAACACTTGACTACATCATATCCTAACAACATTGCTATAATAATGCAGAGAGCCTTAAGTAACTGATAAAGATAATAACTGTAAGTCGCTTTGAATAAATGAAAGTGTCAGCTAAGTGCAATGTAATGTAAAGACTTGATGATTACCATGTTGGTGACAATAAGGTTATAACAGAGGCAAGGCAAGGCAAGTTTATTTATATAGCGCATTTCATACACAGGTGCAACTCAATGTGCTTCACAAAGTTAACAAATGTAAATGAAAGGAAACAGGGAAGAAAGAAGGAAATGAATTAGAGTCAAAAAAACATTTAAAACATTAAGATAAAACATAAGGTAAAAATAATAATAAAATAAAACATAAATAAACATAAAACCTTGAAAAACATACGCAGTCTTCAGAATTTAACTGTTCGACGACAGAGGAGTCTGGCCTCCTTTTTTCCGTTTACCTGATAGAGTCTAGAATTGTCAGGGTTTTGTCTTCTCTTATTTTACCGTCTTTTCATTCAAGAGGCTCTGCACTAAGGGGTTAACCTTTAAATTGACAATGATTGTTCATGGGCACTCAGTATCTGTACGTACTAGATCATCAGTATTACCAGATGGGCGTTTTTTCCAGCCGTTTTGGGCCCATAGAAGTCAATATCATTTGTTGAATTTCGTCGGAATGTAGCGTATTGTGGCTTTTTTGAGAAGCTTTTGGGCGGGATTTGGTCAGACACATCTGACAGCGCTGTAGATCAGGTGTGCTTGATCAGATGTACAACACTATGTTTACAGATGCTAATTTGCAATTGCACAAAAAGGAAAGTCAGGGTGCTCGTAAAGTGTGACTGAGTTACCAGGGCCCCCTGTATATAGGGGGCCCACACAGGGTGCATCCCAATATGTGTCCTTGCCTCCTCCACTTGTGCTTGTCTCCTCGTCCCTCCTCCTGGCCCCTCCTCCGTGGAGAAAATGATAAAGTTTCCCAGCTGTCAGCCTCGCCACAACAACTTTTGAGGGACTGTTTTTCATTCACCATCCCAATTGCAAATGAGAAAAACACTTTACAATTGAGCTTTTGTAAGATATTGAAATATAATGCTGTTGTCAGTGATGTCATCATGACGAGAAGCAAGTGGAGGAGGCAAGTGGAGGAGGCAAGGTCACATATTGGGATGCACACACAGTGTCTGATTTATGAAAATATATTGCTGGGAGGTCCATTGGAGCTGATTGTACATAGGGCCCACAATTTGCTGAGCCTAGGGCACCACATTGACTAGAACCGGACCTGCATGTCCTCCACAGATGGAGACAAGGAAGTATACAGTAGAGAGAAGGAAGGAGGCAGGGGGAAAGTTGTAGAAGGAGTAATAATGGATTAGGATCTTTACACAGGCTGATCCACAGCCTGGGTAAAAAGAGGGCATCCAGCCTTTTTCAGCCTCCTCCAGCCCGCAGCCCCATTAAGCTTTGTGGACACCAAGCGCGACCTGAGTGGCGGAAGTCATTATTTTTCTATGGAGGGAAGGTGAATAAAGCTATCAGAGCGAATTCACCAGGAGCGAAGCTTCTTGAGCGACAAGAGTGAATTTTGACGATTAAACTCAAGCTAATCTTCAGCGAATTCGCTATGACGCGGTTCTGCGAAAACCAATTGGAACGTTAATATCGACGAATGTCCCAGACTGTCAAGGCAGAGCCATTATGTGATTAGCTGAATCAAACATGTCAATGCCGCGTGCAGAGCGAATAAAGCGAATTCATGGCGAAACTTCTTCAACCACCCCAGCTACCTGGGTCGCGTAGGTAGCGCCTGGTATACACAGGCCATTACACTCCCTGCCAGGTCTGCTGGTTTACAACATTGGGGCTGAGACCTGCCTGCATGCATGCATGCCTGCCAGATATAGAGACAGAGAAAAATAGATGGTGAAAGAAAGTGATCGGAGAGAAAGTGAGAAGTAGGCAGAACGGAAGAGGAAAGGAACAAGAAGGGAGGAGATTGTAAGGAGGAGTATTAATGGGACGGAGGATCTTTACAGACCCACTGTCTGGATAACTGTACTAAAGGGCAGCCATTACCCTATCTCATCCTCTAGCAGCCCTCTCCCCTCTCCATTACCTATACATCTGGCTGGCTGGTAGGAAAAAATAGTGTGACAGAATAGAAAGGTCAGCACACTGGGCATGTGCTCAAAAGAATAAAAACTTGAATTTCATTGCAAACGCCAACGTTTCGATCCACCAGTGGGGATGTTCCTCAGGCGGCGGACCTTTCTTCCTGTGTGCAGACCTTTTTATCACACTGTCTAGCCCTTTTGTACGGGCACCTGGATCAGAGTTTTTGTGGATGTGCGCACCCTAACCTCCAAATGCTGTGGTAGGGGAAACAAATAGACACGGCTCAGGGAGAGAATGATAATGAGAAGTCAGAGTTCAGGAATAAGATCTTTCGATCTGCATGGACTGGTTGGCAAGGACTGAGGAGGGCATCCACCCTATTAAACCTCCTCTACACTCTACTCCTGGTGTCATCATCCTGGGTTCAGAAAGTAGAAACCTTGCCACAGATTTGATCCAAGCAGCTCTGAAACTTAAGTAGACATTGCATGCCCATATACAGTAAAAGGGGGGGGCACCTTGCATCAATTTTTTTCTTTTTTCTTTATTTTTTGTGCCCGAAACGCGTCTGTGCACAAAAAATAAAGAAAAAAGAAAAAAAATGATGCAAGGTGCGCCCCCCTTTTTCTTTGATTCTAAGTATTCATTTGGGACAGCACCCTTAAAAGTTATCAAGAAACCTGAGTGAAGCCTGCTACCTACTTGATTTTGATGCCCATGTACAGTACAATGAGCTGATTCAGAGGTGGTTGGATCAAATGGGCGGCAGCGTCTTTACTTTCTGGGAATCTGGGATTTACACTTCTGCTCCAGCCTCCTCTACAAACATTCATTTATAGCAGACACATTTTCCATGGTCAACAAGCAATGGAAAAGCTACTGTAGACAGGTGTAATGAAAAACAAGGGACTAGATCTGGTAACTGACTTGTATATGATGTGTATGCTGGGGAAGGTGGCTAGAGGGAGGGGCTGTATGCAGTGATGTATGTGTGTGTGTGTCTGTTAATGTTTTGAGCAGTGGAATGAAGGTCCATGTATCTTTCCATGCAGCGGGAACAAAGACAATTTTTTTGCTTGTATGACAGTATTCTATTCTATTCTATTCTCTTCTCTTCTCTTCTCTTCTCTTCTCTTCTCTTCTCTTCTCTTCTCTTCTCTTCTCTTCTATTCTATTCTATTCTGTTTTAATCTATTGTATTGTATTGTATTGTATTGTATTCTATTCTATTCTATTCTATTCTATTCTATTCTATTCTATTCGATTCTCTGTTATAACCTCACTGGCACCAACATTGTGATGGCTATGTTTTAATCTGCTACTGAAGGCTCTTGGTAATGTCATAGCAATGTTGCTATGATGTAGTTGAGTATTTTCAGCAAATAGGTTTCAGTGAATAGGCCCAGTGGTGACCCCATCTGCACTAAGAGGCTACAATACTAAAGTCTAAAAAATACAGAGGGGCCATGTGTTCCCCTTTCCAAGCCCCTAAGCCCCCATAGATGTCCTGCTCTCAGTTCTGCAGCCAGTCCTGCCCCCTCTTTTACATGGCATTACACTTAGCTTACACTTTTTAAGCCATTTTGTCCTAAGCCCTTTTAGGGAAAGGGTGCCCTCTACCTATTAAATACGAAATATCTCAGCCTCTGAAGCACATACAAACATGAAATGAGTTGCGTTTAAAAGCTAGGACCCTCGTTTTGCCTTGTGTTCATCAAGCTCTAGCTTACCCACATTTTAAATAAAACAGCTAAAATCTCAAGAACCTGAATTCAGTGTATATGTGTCTCCAGGACACAATGGGTTAAGCGACTTACAGTTATTGACAGGGTATTGGTTACAGGGTGTAGCTTGCAGGGCATTGGGTTAGGTGACTTGCACAAGGGTTCTTCAGCCATGGATGGAGATGTAGGGAGAGGTGAGGGTGGCATTCAAACATGCAACCTTCTGATCTAAAGCCCATGTCCTTAGCCACGGCTGCCTGCCCCCCCTTCTCTCCCCAAACCCCACAGACCATGCACGGTCTGCATTGGGAGCAAGCGAGTGGCTCTGGGGAGTGATATACGAGAGCTGCCTGGCCTGCCTATCGCTAGTGACTCTGGCCAATAAAAGCAAATTGGCTGTGATGTCGTCATGGCTTGCTTTCCCAAAATAAAACCCTCTCACACAGATCACTCCAGCAAGCCCTGAGTCACTACAGCACAGCCCTGCAACATCATGGCTACTGATAGTGCTGTACACACACACACACGCACGCACACACACACACACACACACCTATTTTATACTGTATGTAAATGCACGCATATCGTACTGCACATACTGGACAAACTGCGAGTGGATAAGGCATGCAAACACAAACACACTTCCAACATGCACACACAAACACATATGAACACATGCGTGTGACGCACGCAGACACACACACACACACACACACACACACACACACACATACTCACACACCTATTTTATACCGTATGTAAATGCACACATATCGTACTGCACATACTGGACAAACTGCGAGTGGATAAGGCATGCACACACAAACACACTTCCACATGCACACAAAAACACATATGAACACATGCTTGTGACGCACGCTGACACACACACACACAACCACACACACACACACACGCATGCACACACAAACAGACTTCCACATGCACACACAAACACATATGAACACATGCTTGTGACGAACACTGACACACACACACACACAACCACACACACACACACACACACACACACACATGCACACACAAACACACTTCCACATGCACGCACAAACACATATGAACACATGCTTGTGACGCACACTGACACACACACACACACACACACACACACACACACACACACACACACACACACACACACACACACACACACACACACACACACACACACACACACACACACACACACACACACACACACACACACACACAGTGAGATGAGGGACAGGCAGTGAGAGAGGAGAGGAGATAACCCTAAAAGAGGGATCATCCTCTAATGACATGCGGTAATGATCTCTCTCTCTCACGCCTTCATGTTCTGGAATGCTCCCTAATGTTCCGGAATGTTCAGTAATGTTCTA
>NC_085865.1:10682503-10685003 GCF_034702125.1 Engraulis encrasicolus | reverse complement strand
GGTGACAAGTTCTTTTTAGTGCATGGAAACCCTTCACAGCAATGCCCAGCATACATATTCAATCCACACTAGGGGTATTATGTGCATTTTGTCCATCTGTGGGCCTTTGAACCAAGTACAGCAGGCCTACAGTAGCCTACAGTAGGCCTGTCAGCGTACACCCTGAAGGACTCTGGGTATGGGCTACATGTCTAAAAACTTGTGCAAATATCTATTCAAACCCAGTGTTACATTTACTGATATACAAATAGGTGATATAAGGAAAGTGTGTGTGTGTGTGTGTGTGTGTGTTGGGGGGGGGGGGGGGGGGGGGGGGGGGGGGGGGAGGTTGGTTGGTTACCTAGCCTATATCGCCCATGTCTTTCTGATGCACCAAACCCCAGCTGGTATCACACTTTTTTTGTTGCAAATAGACTCAGTCAGGTCGCAATTGGACATAATTATTACTATTATTATATCATTAGAATAGCATTGCTATTTATTTAGACCTGCAGTCGGCAGGAACAGTGTCGAGTAGCGTGAACTATGCTTCCGTTTTGCACCGAGTAGAATGCGCACGAGACCTCTGTGTCTCGGGCGCATACTCCTCTCACTCCATCCCCCACTGTTGGCAGGAATATGCGCACTTCTTTTGTCTTCATTTACTTTTCTACTTAGTATACAAGCTCTTCTACAAACATCCTGACCACTGTCACCCTCCAGATGTTGAATATTGACTCTGTAACAGGCAAATTACGACGCGTTGCATCATTCCCCTGTCGTTGCAATGAACGTCGCCAGCATAGCGACAGTATACAAAGCAGCATGAAATTACCTCGCATCTCGATCGGAAAAAACCTTCCCTTCCTCAATATACAAGTCTCCTGCAGAAACGAACACTTCTATTGTGTACTTACAAGTGAATGAATGAAGGGTTTTCTTGTTACAGTCCCCATGATCGACGAATAGGCTGTCGATAGTTTCCCTCAGGCAACAGTAACATGGGAAGTATAACGCGGCAGAAAATACACTCCTGTTTGCATATTACCTAATTTAGGGGCGAAATATATGATGAATACATATGTACAATCATGACAAGTTACCATTTGAGTGCATTTGGTCGTTTATTCAGTAGAATTATCCACGTAATGTCACTACAAGGCTGCTTCCGTCTTTCGCGTTGTTTCACAGGGGAGAAGTTACTTCCGCAATGTCCGAGGTTTGTAGTTTTGTAGTTTTCTTAAACAAAATACCATATAAGGCGTCCCAATGTGTTTAGAACTGAAGTACTACATGTCTGCCACCCAATGGAGTGGAAGTTGAACTACATTTGATATCCTATTTGAAAAAAACGGCCGTTGTAATCAATACGGCATCTCGTCGACAAAAGTCGCCTGTGGCGCCCAGAGGGTTAAGTATCCCGAATTTGTGTTTGAGCATATGAACACGTCATAAGGGGCTTATTCGGGATACTGAGAAATCGGGATATGCTAGGTGAAGTATTCCGACAGAAGCCGGGATACTGCCGCATGTAAACACCTTATCCCGGATACAGGGGCTTCCCATAGAATGTTGTCACTGGTATCTAAGCTACACGCATTTGCAGAGAATTCTGCAACGGCCAAGAATGTTGACTGGGATATTACGTTCTGTGCTCATATAAACACCTTATCCCGAATATGATCATAACCGGGATATGCCTCATATTCGGGATACTGAACTGCATGTATACGCACTTATTGACAAACATTTGGCCTGCACTTGACCTCCTAGGAATTCTGAGTATTCTGAGATTAAAGGACCACTTCATTCAATTTCAATATGCTGTTGTATTGCTCACACTACCCTTGACTTGTCAGTTCCTGGTGATGCTGCATTTTTTGGCTCAGCCCTTTCCTAGATATGAGCTATTCTAATGGGGGCAGCTTTTGTTTACATTTTTTGAAAAATTAACATAGGCCCACTCCAAATATTTTCCCAAAAGGTACCCCTGTTTGCTAGTTGTCTGCTGACGTTGCATAACCTTTTGGATGTTTTTGGGAATAAATAGAACTGTTTTTTTGTAAATGTAAACAAACAGCTGCCCCCATTACAATGACCAGGATCTCGGAAAAGGCTGAAGAAGAAGGAAAAAAACCCTCCGGTACTAACAAGTTCAGGGTAGTGTGAGCATTACAACTGCATGATGAAATTGACTGAAGCTATCCTTTAAAGCCAGGCTCAAACTACACGACTAGCGATTGTGTGTCCGATTTTGGCAACTGTCACTCTTATCGCTGCTCGCAACCAAGACAATGCCCGACGTTCTATTTCCAGTCGCAAATATCAAACACTGTTTGATTTCTACGACTTTCGATCTGCGACTCTTTGAGCTGCCCAAGTTCTATCTTAGAACGTCGGCCACAACGAGGAAATCTTTCCCGACAATCGCTTGCGATGGTCCTGGGGGGTAACGTTCCAGCGATTGTCGTAAGGGGGGTTTTCAGCCGCGAATCGGGCCGAGAATCGTGTCGTTTGAGCC
>NC_085865.1:10647503-10655003 GCF_034702125.1 Engraulis encrasicolus | reverse complement strand
TGCTGGTTTGTTGCTGTACGTAGATATCTGTCGTCCCCTATCAGAGCAGACAGGCGCTGCTTTCTGTGCCAGGATGACTTTTGCGCCCCTTCTCCTCCTCCTCCTCTCTTTCTCTCTCTCTCTCTCTCTCTCTCTCTCTCTCTCTCTCTTCAACTGTGTGTTGGCAGAAGTTCCCTCACCAGTTACACTGGGAGCCACAGTGCTTACCAGCGAACGACCTGCATTGATACCGCTCATGGTTACAGCATGGGACCATGATAGACCTGCTGACGTCTACCGTGATGCTTCATCCAGCCATCGCATTACGCCTCAGATTCCAGTTCTTGATCAGTTACATTTTTGCCACAAAAAAACAAATCAGTCATTTCAAGTTTATATATATATAGGTGCTGGAATGGCATTGGTACAGTGTTCTGTCAGCTGCCTAAACTAAACACACTGATCTACACAGCATGAGCCCTGCTGGCTGGTGTAGGCCTACATCACACTTTTCTCCTCCTTTTCTCCTCTTCACACTGTCCCTTTACTCCCGTTCTCTTCTCACTTTCTTTTTCCTTCTTTCTTTCTATCTTTCTTTCTTTCTTTGTTTCTTTCTCTCTGTTTCTCTTTCTTTCTTTTTTTATCTCTCTCTCTCTCTCTCTCTCTCTCTCTCTCTCACTACTCTGTATTCCTGTCACTAGCTTGTGTGTTCTGTATTACTCTGCCTCTGTGTGTGCTGTCTGCCTGTGCTGGCGGTAGAGGCGTGCTGGCCTGAATGACATTACAGTAATACAGCAGAGGAGAGGAGAAGAGAAGAGAAGAGAAGAGAAGAGAAGAGAAGAGAAGAGAAGAGAAGAGAAGAGAAGAGAAGAGAAGAGAAGAGAAGAGAGAGGAAGAGAAGAGAAGAGAAGAGAAGAGAAGAGAAGAGAAGAGAAGAGAAGAGAAGAGAAGAGAAGAGAAGAGAAGAGAAGAGAAGAGAAGAGAAGAGAAGAGAAGAGAAGAGAAGAGAGGAGGGGAGAGGAGAGGAGAGGAGAGAAGAGGAGAGGAGAAGAGAAGAGAAGAGAAGAGAAGAGAAGAGAAGAGAAGAGAAGAGAAGAGAAGAGAAGAGGAGAGGAGAGGAGAGGAGAGATTCACGAGAGGAATGAAATCCAGGAGCGGATAGGCAGATATTTACGATAGGTGTGAAAGAGAGATACAGTACATACAAGGAGTGAAAGAGAAAAGAGAGGTCCCTAGGAGGGAAGATGAAATAATAGAATGGGTTTACAGTACAAGAGGAGATATAGATTTACTAGATAGAGTGATAGAGAGGCAGACGTTGTGCAAAGAAGAGGAGGGAGCTTCAGTAGATTGGGTGAAAGATACAGGAATCCAGATATGCTTCAAAGTAATCTCTCTGTATGGCAGACTTTTTCACTCTGTCTCTTTCTTTCTACCTCTCTTTTTTCTGTGTGCCACTTTGCCTTTTTTTCTTTCTTCACTTCCATGTGGTGGTGTCAGTAGTGTCGGGGCCGTAGCCTCTCATTAGGGTGATTGCTGTGCTCGTCCCCAGGGAACAGCAGAGGTGAAGCCAAGGAGGTCGGGGGCCACGGGTGAGGGGAGGGGGTGTAGCTGCCATGCTCAGAAGTATGGAAGGAGAGCAGGTGTTCATTATATCACTATAGGCAGGAGAGGAGAGGAGAGGAGAGGAGAGGAGAGGAGAGGAGAGGAGAGGAGAGGAATATATGGGGGGAGAGGAGAGGAGAGGAGAGGAGGAGAGGAGAGGAGAGGAGAGGAGAGGAGAGGAGAGGAGAGGAGAGGAGAGGAATATATCGGGGGGGGGTTGCTCAGAATAACAGAAGCAACGGATGTGTTCATCACTTCACTGTGGTCAGAAGAGAAGAGAAGAGACGAGGAGAGGAGAGGAGAGAAGAGAAGAGAAGAGAAGAGAAGAGAAGAGAAGAGAAGAGAAGAGAAGAGAAGAGAAGAGAAGAGAAGAGAAGAGAAGAGAAGAGAAGAGGAGAGAAGAGGAGAGGAGAGGAGAGGAGATGATGAAAAGAGAGAGGAGAGGAGAGGAGAGGAGAGGAGAAGAGAAGAGAAGAGGAGAGGAGAGGAGATGATGAAAAGAGAGAGGAGAGGAGAGGAGAGGAGAGGAGAGGAGAGGAGAGGAGAGGAGAGAAGAGAAGAGAGGAAAGGAAAGGAAAGGAAAGGAAAGGAAAGGAAAGGAGAGGAGGAAAAGAGAAGAGAGTACAGGAGAGGAGAGGAGAGGAAAAGAGTAGTGTTCATTACACCACCACCTTCATCCATTTATCCTCCAGCCTCCAGCTGCCTCGTACGGAGTCTAATCCGTCAGCACCTGACCCTTCTCCACCCACCGACACACCCACCCAGACAACCAACGCCCGGGGTCCTCGCACCCTTAATTCTTCATTTTCGACATCCTGTTTTTTCTGTTCTGCTTTTGCATTGGGTATTTTTCATGTCAGGCCTAGTGAAGTAGAAGTCCACCAATCAGTGGTTTGGAGAGGGGGGGTGTGGGGGGTAGGTGTGTTAAAAAGTTGGGTAACACTTTCTATGAAGCCCATATCTATAGCGCATTATGACCGCATTTATAACAACTTATAATGCGCATAATAATTAATCATAGTGCATTATGACAGTTATAATGTATTATCAGCCCCTTCACTGCCTGTAGTTTATAACCATTCACGAGCAATCGAAACACCCTAAGATTTATAATGCATTATAAGCTAGATTCATAGTTATTCATGACTGTTGATATACTCCATCATGAAGCGTTATGAGTGTAGTCATAATGCACTATGATGACGATGCGCATTATAAGCTGCTATAAATGTGCTCATAATGCGCTATAGATATATGCTTCATTTAGATATGGGCTTCATAGAAAGTGTTACCAAAAGTTGGAGTGTTCATTGTGTTGTGTGGTTGAGATCAGAGAGTCTTGAAGTTGAGATGGGACTATTAGTCAAAAGAGGTACGTTGAAGGCACATTTGTTAGCGTTAAGATGTTTCTGTGACAGACATCTGTAGTTGTAATTCTGATGTGGGAAGCAAAAGGTATTTAGGCATGGAAACGAGTTCAGGAAAAAAGTCTGCCTACAACCAAACTCTTTAACCCCTTAAAGCTGGGCTTACACTGTACGACTTTTGCCCCGATTTGGCACTCGCCCAACTTCTTGGGAGTCGGGCCGATTTCTTGCTCAATCGCATGTCAATCGTGAGTCTTGCATCGTGCAGTGTACATGGGGTAACGACAAGCGATTTTGATTGCGATTCGCTGTTAAGCGCTACCTCATCTCCAGCTCAGGTGTGCATGTTCCCTCCTCTGCAGACTGGGGAGACATGCCTGTCGCGTTGCAGAGTGGAAGCATTTGGCTCGTATCCGACTGTCGGCTCGTATAGTGTGAGGACGTGAGTCGTGAGATGTGAACTTTTAAATTGTGAAATTCCCTCATGCAGTGCGAGCAGGAGCTTGATACCCACGAGCGAAAATATCGCACGGCTTAAGACACGGTCCCTGTTATAAATTGCAGAATGGCACTGACAAGTCCTGATGTATTGCACACAAAAAAATATCCAACGTAAAAGCAAAAAAAAACACCAAAAAAAACCAGGATTTCAAAAAGAAAAATGTCCAGTTGCCTACAAATAAACTCTTCAAGGTGACTTGAATGAATGAATGAATGAATGAATGAATGAATGAATGAATGGATGAATGGATGAATGAATGAATGAATCAGAACCTTCCCAGAGATCTCATCGTCAAGGTCACCTTCAGGACCACACCCTGGACGCCCTCATGTCATCCATTCCACATGAAATCTTTTTCCTTTCATCTCCGCAAAGACACAGATACACTTTCCAGGCAATTACGCCCGGATCCAATTATCTCAGCAGCGCTCAAATGAGCCGTCGGGTCGGAAACCGTCCGACCGCCATAAGCACGTCAGATTGAAAACGGGAAATGTGTATCTGAAGCTACACATCTGTGTCTCCAACCCCACGAAGACATTACAGGCAATAAAATCACTTCCATGTGAGATTGCAGCTGTATTTTCCGCACAAGTCCTCCTAGCTGACACACAGACGGACGGAAGCGGATGGCGAGTTTTAATGTTCGGGGTGCCCCGTCGCTTGGCGCAGAGGACTCGAGAGCAAGGCGGAGGGTAAAGCTCAATGGCGCGTTTCTAATGGTGACGGTAACTGCGATGGTAACGGCGGGTTACCATGGTGAAGGGAGTAACCATGCAGCTGCCATACAGAGCACAGGTTCCATGCTGGAGTCTCTATTTTAGGGACCTCGGCTATTCTACCAAACCCACTCAGCCTTGAGCTGGAGAATTAAAGAGATCAATTAAATGTGCAGAAATTCACATACAGCACCTATGTACTGTACAGTCACACACACGCACGCACACACGCATGCACCACCCACTGCTCTCTCTCTCTCTCGCACGCACACACACACACACACACACACACACACACACACACACACACACACACACACACACACACACACACACACACACACACACACACACACACACACACACACACAGCACTAAATATGCACCTGAATTTCCCCCTAGGAATTAATAAATGATACTCTACTCTACTCTACCATTCACCTTTGCTTCTCAAGTAGTGCTCATCATCTTGCCTGGAAGATGCAGGAAGGGGAAATTGTGTGCAGAGGAAGGCGTGGGCTAAAGGCAATCTATGCAGTGCAGAGGCGTTCTCTACTCACCATCTGTTTATCAGCCATCTAGAACTGCTGTAGATAAATGCCGTGTCCAGAATAGGGATGGCGAAAATTGAAAAAACTCTTAACCGGCTACTGAGACTAATTAACCAGGGGTTAACCGGTAATCTTAAATTATACAACGTTCGCGTGCCTGATATGCACAGCCCTGTTTTTTTCCCGGTTATCATTGATTACCGGTTCGGTTACCGGTTAACATCCCTAGTCCAGACCAAGAGCGAACGGTGCGAACAAAGCGACGGAAGTCATTATTTCTCTATTGGAGGGCACGCGACCAGCGCTACCAAAGCGAATTCGCCAGGAGCGAAGCGAACTGAGCGACCAAAGCGAATTTTAACGATTGAAAGTCATCTTATCTTATGGTAATGAGCTATGACGCTATTCGGCGAAACGTTCATATCTCCGAATGTCCAGGCTGTCAAGCCAGAGCCGTTATGTGATTAGCTGAATCAAACATGTCAATGCTGCATCTGGAGCGAATAGAACGAATTTAAGGCGAAACATATTCTGCTAGACACGCTACCAGGCAGCGTAGTTCGCTCTTGGTCTGGACACGGCTAAAGCCACAACATAACATAACAATATGGCTGCACTTGTGTTGTACTGGTATTAAACCTGTGTGTACTATTTAGTACATTAGATTACATATCACGCTGAGCTGACCCTCTTATCCAAAGTGCCTTACAGTTCTGTTATGTACAGGGCATTGGTCACAGTCCCCGGAATAATGTGGGGTTAGGTGCCATGCTCAAGCAATGGGTAATATGGGGTTCAAACCTACAACCTTACGATTCCAAGACCAATTCACAAACCATTGGGCTATGGCTATTAACAGCACATTGTACTCTGTACTGAATGTATTCACCGATGTGATGATTGTCAATGTGGAGATAGTGTATGTTCTTTGTGTAGCCATGGCTATGCTGAAAGCTCTCTCTGTGGGACGGTCTGTAGTCTGTGTGACTGTGGGCCTCCTTTGTTCTCTCTCTCTCTCTCTCTCTCTCTCTCTCTCTCTTTCTTTCTCTCTCTCCCTCTCTCTCTCTCTCCCTCTCTCTATTGCTCTCTCTCTCTCTTTCTCTCCCTCTCTCTTTTGCTCTCTCTCTCTCTCTCTCTCTCTCTCTCTCTCTCTCTCTCTCTCTCTCTCGCTCTGTAGTCTGCATGTGTGGCTGTGCTCCCTCTATGAGATGTGTGCATGAGTGTACAGTATGAGTGAGTGAGTACAGCTGTGTATGGGCGGCTATCCACCTGAGAGTGATGAATGTTGCCAGGACAGTATAGCACCTGGCAACATGGACAGTATAGCACCTGGCAACATGGACAGTATAGCACCTGGCAACATGGACAGTACCGTCAGGGCTGGAGTGGTCATCTGCCATAGCGGGCATTTTCCGGTGCGCCCCGCACCCTCGTGCAGGGATGTAGTGGGCGTGGTACGTGGGGGTACGCAGTCCACCCACTTCTCCTGATGTGAGATTTAAAAAATATAATAGTTTGAACGCAAAAAGGGGGTTGACATCATACATTAATCATCATAATTAATGGATGACGTCACAAATCGCGTACCCCCACTTTGAAAGTCCCTACTACACCACTGCCCTCAGAACTGTAAAACATTTTATATTTACAGTGTAAGAGCAGGGTATCTAAATGAGGATGATTGGAAGGGAACTGGACTGCACGTGTGCAGTGGAGGGAGCATGCATGCACCCCTTTGCCTGGCTGGGCCATTCCCACTTCACAGCTTCTCTTCCTGGCACAGTGGGATCTTTCTCACACACACACGGACACATACACACACACACACACATGCGCGCGCACTCACACACACACACACACACATGCGCGCGCACTCACACACACATGTGCGCACACATACACATGCGCGCACACACACACACATGCACACACACACTCACACTCACACACATGCGCGCACACATACACATGCACGCACACATACACACACACAAGCACACACACACGCACACACACATACACACACAACTGACACCTTACACACACACACACACACACACACACACACACACACACACACACACACACACACACACACACACACACACACTCTCTCTCTCTCTCTCACACACTCTCACACACACACACACCACTGACACCTTCGCTGGGAGCTCCCCTGTGCCGTGTTGGCCGCTTTCCTGGACTCCCTCAGATCCTGGTGTCCATCCAGCAGGGTGCCCTGGGGAGCTGTGCTAGCTATAGCAACAGGCGCCGTAGCAACAGGCCGGCCACGGCAGCAACAGCGCTTAGCTAGCTGTAACAGTGTTAGCAACAGTGTGTGTAATATTAACAG
The DNA here is from genome assembly GCF_034702125.1 of Engraulis encrasicolus. Classification (NCBI taxonomy): domain Eukaryota; kingdom Metazoa; phylum Chordata; class Actinopteri; order Clupeiformes; family Engraulidae; genus Engraulis; species Engraulis encrasicolus. The sequence goes on along the minus strand of NC_085865.1, from coordinate 10,647,927 downwards.
CAATGTGCAACAGTGCTTAGCCCAGCTATAGAAAGATAGCTACAGTGTGTAACAGTAGGTGGGCAGTGTTGCCAGATTGGGCGGTTACCCGCTCAATTGGGCTGCTTGGGATGGCCGTGTGCGGGTAAAAATAGAGAAAATTGGCCATTTGGCAGGGTTTTTTTTGTGACCGTTTTTGGCCCATAGAAGCCAATGCAATTTGTTGAATTTTGGCGGAATTTAGCGCATTTTGGCGGTTTTTGAGAACCTTTTGGGCGGGATTTGATCAGACACATCTGGCAACACTGAGGTGGGCTGTGGGATATTACTTACAATGGAATGGAGCGATGTGTATGTAACTTACAAAATGACAGTGCCATAGTGGGGGAACCCATCTGAAGGTTCAATGATGAAGAACCGTAAGGTGTAGCCCCTTAATGCGCGC
>NC_085865.1:10640003-10642503 GCF_034702125.1 Engraulis encrasicolus | reverse complement strand
TGTTTGGTATCTGAAGCTGGGAAGCACATTTATGCTATATATTGAGCTCTCCGCAGCATACTTTATTCATCTATACCGTTACCGTTATATTCTATGGTTTCAAGGCACCATTAATGACATTTTATATCATTTGACAGTATCTAAAATCAACAGCAAATATTTATCAACAATGCATCAAAGTATAAATTCTAATGGCAAATAAAGGAATAAGTAATTTGAATACACAATATGTAGGCTATCTAGTCAAACAACAAAACAAACAAAAAATGTACTACCAGTTGTTTTAAAAGCTATTTCACAGATATCTAGTCCTTTGGTGTGACCTGTTTGTCCTTTGGTGTGATACTCCAAAGTGTCACACCATAGGACTTTTACCATCACACCATAGGACTTTTGAGCTTTTGAGTTAATTTAAAGCCATGTCGTTACCAAATGAAATACAATTACACCTTTAGTAAGATGCATTTGCATACATAAACATAAGAAAAAAATATAAAAATATACAGTATTGTCAAAATGTATTTTATGGATGTCACACCAAAGGACTACAAAACTAATACATTTTGTGGTAGCAAAACGTAATTGATTGATTGAAGAACTCTGAGAGAAAAAACTAAAATCCACCCTTGCTATTGGCTTCTTAAGGGTCTGAAGTCACAATTTAAGAACAGCTGGAGCTTCAACAATAGATAATTATCCACAGAATTACCCAAAAATGTGATGTCACACCACAGGATATTGTTTTCTGTGACAAAGTTTCATAAGTCCATATGGTCTCAGAAAAATTGGAAAAAAATTAAACATTGCCACTTTCCAAAATAGACACCTTGAAAAACATGCCAGGATTGTTTAGAGAAATGACTGAGCTTTGATTATTTATTTAAAAATGTTATATCATTTAGAACCAGGCTTGTGACAGTCACACCATAGGACAAATGTGGCATTTGACTCAAAATTAAGTATACTTATTTAAACTCTGGTTTTATTACACATTACGTTTTCACAACATGGACACTAGTTTGATCATTTAAAACATTGACAATTTCGAAAGCATGAATTTACTTAATTTTAAGAGCCTGTGACAGCAAAATGTTCACGTCACGTCATCCACCCATATGTCACTCCACTTTTGGTATGTTAGATTACTGATAGCCAGGGCCAGGACAGAGAGGAGATTGACTCAGCTGAGATGTGACTGGGCTGATTAGCATATGTGAAGGATCGGCCCTGGCTGGGCCACAGCTAAGCCTGGGGAGTGGGTACTTTGCCTATAAACGGGAACGAACCTACCTGAAGAGTAGGGTTTTTTACCAGGGATACCAGGAACACAGTGGTGTCCCTTGCAGAGATGTCTCCTGCTCCATTCGGAGTAGTAATGAAATTAATCTGCAGAAAATCATCGGATCAAAAGTGCCTGTCTGATATTTAGAAAACCCACATATACATACATACGGCTCAATGTACTGAGGATTCAATTACATTCTGAACCCCCTCTCTCCCTGGGCCCGGGACAAGTCACCCATTTGCCCCTTTGTGTGTAGAGTAGAAGTACAGTGGAGATGACCAATGGTGTGGATACATCGATATACACACACATGCCCGCTAACAGCTTTGGCCAGGACAAAGTTATCTGACAGTGGCCCCACCAAATAAAGGCTATACCAGGGGTTCCCAACCTTTTCCAACTTGGGGCCCACTCGAAATTGTCAGCAACACACACCAAAATGTGATTATAATTTTTAGAATATTATTTCAAGGCCCACTTGGTATACCTTCAGGGCCCACCAGTGGGCCCCGGCCCATAGGTTGAAAATCACTGGGCTATACACTGTCATGAGGATCCAGTTTTTGCCCCCCTGCCTCCCAGAACAACTTACCCGTTTGTCCATCCTGTAGGCTTCCCTGTGTGTGTGTGTGTGTGTGTGTGTGTGTGTGTGTGTGTGTGTGTGTGTGTGTGTGTGTGTGTGTGTGTGTGTGTGTGTGTGTGTGTGTGTGTGTGTGTGTGTGTGTGTGTGTGTGTGTGTGTGTGTGTGACTGAGCTGTACGGACGTCCTTCAGACAGGTCCCCCAGTGCCTCACAGCTCCCCAATGCTATAACACACACAGACAAACACACACACACACACACACACACACACACACACACACACACACACACACACACACACAGATAAACATACAGGAGCACAGACAGACCGCAGCCGCAGATGCACACACACACACACACACACACACACACACACACACACACACACACACACACACACACACACACACACACACACACACACACACACACACACACACACACACACACACACACACACAGATATACATACAGGTGCACATAAAAGACATACGCGCAGATGCAAACACACACACACACACACACACACACACACACACACACACACACACACACACACACAGTGCCTCTATATAACCCCAGCGTCCCGTTGTTTATTTGGAACAGCAAGCCCTGCCCTGCCCAGGTACATGC
>NC_085865.1:10632503-10635003 GCF_034702125.1 Engraulis encrasicolus | reverse complement strand
TGTTACACTGGTTATTACACTGTACCTGGTATTGCCTATTTTTACACTGGTATTACACTAGTATTACATGGTATTAAATATTGTTACACTGGTTATTACACTGTAGGCCTACCTGATATGGTAGATTCACTGAAATGGTGAACCATTAAATTAAGGCGATACCGGGCAAATCAATCAAATCGGCCATCTTGAATTCGGCCATCTTGAAAGTGTTAACCTCCAAACTCTAATCAGTTCATGAACCCACCCTAGAGCATTCACACACCAAATCTGGGACAAATCCATCCACCCGGTCAGAAGTAATGGACCAAACATAAAAATTCGGCCATCTTGAATTCGGCCATCTTGAAAGTGTTAACCTCCAAACTCTAATCAGTTCATGAACCCACCCTAGAGCATTCACACACCAAATCTGGGACAAATCCATCCACCGGTCAGAAGTAATGGGCCAAACAAAAATTCGGCCATCTTGAATTCGGCCATCTTGAAATTGTTGACCTCCAAACTCGAATCAGTTCATGAACCTACCCTAGAACATTCACACACCAAATCTGGGACAAATCCATCCACCCGGTCAGAAGTTATGGACCAAACATAAAAATTCGGCCATCTTGAATTCGGCCATCTTGAAAGTGTTAACCTCCAAACTCTAATCAGTTCATGAACCCACCCTAGAGCATTCACATACCAAATCTGGGACAAATCCATCCACCCGGTCAGAAGTAATGGGCCAAACAAAAATTCGGCCATCTTGAATTCGGCCATCTTGAAATTGTTGACCTCCAAACTCGAATCAGTTCATGAACCTGCCCTAGAGCATTCACACACCAAATCTGGGACAAATCCAAACATCCGTTCAAAAGTTATCGCGTTAACACGAAAGACCTTACGCGGCGGCGGCGGCGGCGGACGCGGCGGCGGACGCGGCGGCGGCGGCGGCGGCGGTGCACGCAAAACCATTACATCCCCGACGCTCCGCGTTTCGGGGATATAATAATAATAATAATAATAATCATAAAAAGTGTGAGTGTGTGCGCGTCAGTGTGTGAGGCAACAGATTAGCCCCTTGGCGCAGAGCCTCTGTTATAACCTTATTGTCACCAAACTGGTAGTGGCCAAGTCTTAATCGGTTACTTAATCAGTTAAGCGTCATAGCAATCTACGTTGGACAAAGTGACTGCTGCCCAAACATGAATGGACCCGTATTCTAGCAATATTGTTATGACGTGGTTGAGTGCTTTCAGCAAAGAGCGAACAGGTTTGTCGATGTTCCCATCTGCTGAAAGAGGTTACAGAAAGACAGAGACCGTAGACTAGTGTAGGAAGATGTGCATGAGCCAATCGTCTTTTGCTTAAAATAAAAATGTCGATTAGACAAATGCATCCTGGTGTCTAGCAAGCACGATTCCCTCTTAGCAGTCAGAAGTCAGAACACTGCAGCTGCTCTGCACGCCTCTGTCTGTCTGGCTCTCTTCAGACCACGTCGATATTATTTAATATTGACGACTCCACAATTAAACCCATGGCCATGTCCCAGCCAGCGCTCCGGCCATTTCCAGCTGGGTGGATTTAGGTGACATTAGCCCAGTTTATACTGCGGGCCATTGGCCCAGGAACTGAAGCCCGGGAACTTAAGCCCAGGGCTAGAGTTCCTGGTGCGTTTATACTGCAGGCCAACTGAAAATTCTAAATGGAATGGTAGCCGTGGTAACCCATTCAAAAATGACCTGTAAGCACCAGGGCTAACTGGTGGCCCTGGCAGTTGAGGAGGACCTGTTACCTGGACAACAGTTCTTGGTTTGGCCCAGTTCTGGCCTAGCCCAGGCAGTATAAACTGGTACAGGGTCTGGGCTTAAGTTCCTGGGCCAATGGCCCGCAGTATAAACTAGGCCAGTGGTTCCCAAACTTTTTTCCTTGCGCACCCCCTTGTACATTTTAATGTGGTTCGCGCACCCCCTAATCGAATGTGTTGGTGTACTTATGGGCACTCAAATATGGCTTCACTGCACAAGTCATTGTACATTATGCAGAGTCATTTAGGGAATCCTCATTTTCCAATAGACCTCAATATTCCTAAAGCATACAATTCACCGTACAATTAAAAACATTTTCTTTAAATCTGTTTAGAAACACATATCCGCCATTGCTCAATTCAGCTCGCGCACCCCCTTGTGGCAGGCCACGCACCCCCAGGGGTGCACGCACCCCAGTTTGGGAAACCCTGAACTAGGCTAATTGATGACCAGCAACCAGGGCTAAAGATGTACACTGAGGTCGGGGCAGGGGGACTGAATAGGTGAGCGCTGGGGAGACAGCGATGAGCCAAGCCCTCCCTTGTGTTGTGTGTAGTCCTACAATCGAGTGCTCCCTTGTGTTGTGTGTGTTGTGTGCAATCGAGTGCTCATACTTGCTAAAGAGCTATCTGGAGGTGTCATGTAGGGGGCAGATAGCCAACAGGGCTCTCACTAATATGTGACATCATTGTTTGACTATACCGCAA
>NC_085865.1:10620003-10622503 GCF_034702125.1 Engraulis encrasicolus | reverse complement strand
CAGTGAGATATTTTCTGCAGCAGCAGGGAAGACCGCTGTTAACAATTTCTGAGTTTTTCCTTGATGGTTTAACCTCTTACCATGTCGGTGTGAAGAGAAGAGAAGAGAAGAGAAGAGAAGAGAAGAGAAGAGAAGAGAAGAGAAGAGAAGAGAAGAGAAGAGAAGAGAAGAGAAGAGAAGAGGGAATGGAGGAGAAAGGCAAAAGTGAAGTGAAATAGGGGAGGAGAGAGAGAAGACAGCATGGAAGGCAGAGCAGCAGAGTCCTGATGTAGTTCGCTCACAGCAGGTTTGAGGTTTTTTAAGGGATTGTCCCTAGTGCTTTTTCTGTGATTAAAGAATGCCAACTGTTGTGCTGATCACACACATGCCGTGCGCACACTCACGTGCACACAACCACACGGGCATACTCAAACACTCAGACGCACACCCACGCCCACGCGCACACATGCACGTGCACACACACACACACACACACACACACACACACACACACACACACACACACACACACACACACACACACACACACACCGGGCTAAGCCCACCATATTTTTCGGAGTGTGTGTGGTGGGCTCAGCGGCTTTGGTTGTAATCTGGTGGTTGCATTCCTTTATCTAAGATTAAAGATGGATACAAGATGCACTGATCTCTAATGATACAATGCTCATTATTGGAGAACAATCACTTGCAAGCTGTTTTTTTTCCCCTTGTTTTACGGGTTGGTGGTAGGCCTATTTATCCCATTTATTTTACTTATTTATAATGTTTGTGCTAGTTGCTGACTACACTTGCTGACAGGTGGTCTGATCGCTGTATAGGGACGCTTGCCAAGCAAGCGCCCAGCGCTGGTAAATGTCACCCCTAAGAGCGTGTAATCAGATTATTGCTTGTGCTTCCCCTGCTTTATTATTTCATTAGAGGATTAAACAAACACGGTTTGAGTTGGCTCACAACACCCTCAGTCTCCTCGCTGAAGCTATTTTCTTCTCCCAGTGTGCTACTGTTGGAGTGTGTGACAAGGGCGTTCATTCATTATAACTCAATTGTTAAGTCGAGGTCCTAACCCATTGATGCCTAAAGCACCTGCAAAAAAAAAAAAAAAACGCCTGCTGAATGCCTAAGCCCTTTTTGGAAAAAGTTGCCGTCAGCCTCTTAAAACCTAAATATCCTCTGAAGCACGTAAAAACATTAAATAAGTTATATTTAAGCGCTACGACCCGCGTCTTGCAGTAGAATGTGTTCTTTCAGCTCTGACATACCAAAATGTTTACTCAAAAATATCTCAAATCTCATGAGCCTGAATGTTGCATCATGCAGCTCGAGGCGCCAAAGGTCAATGTTGCGCAACATCCAGCATCAATGGGGTGAGGAAGTGCCCGGCTGTTGTGATTGTGTAGTGAGTAAGTTTTGTTGTGCAATGAGCTTTAGGGGTCAAACATACCAAAGCCGAACGGAACGGATGTGTGACGAACGTGGTCTTTCTGCTTAGTTTTGTCCGGTGTGTTTTTCTCTGCCTTTCACACTGACAGCGCCGGCGTGCGCGGCCAGTCCTGTTCAAAACCCCCCCACAGCCAAAGCTAGAGTGCTACTTTGCCATTCATTTGAATGAGACACCGGCGGTCGCCAAATGCAGCGCAGCGTTGACGCCTGACTACCGCCGGTTGGTGTGTAAGGACAGATATGTTTCAATGTATTTTCACCGACGCCGGTAAAAGTCGTGGCCATTCCGCGACGCTTTACCGCCCTAGTATATAAGACCCCTTATAGTCTTTACTGTAGGTCCCTCAGTGCCACAGCCACACATGGTCCGAGTTGGCTTGCAGCATCTTTACTTCTTGCTGAAGCTGATTTCTTGTTCGTAGAAGAGAAAAAGATGTCCTCCGCGCTCCTGCACTTCACAATCTGATGTGTCACGGGAAAGGACTTGTAAATGGTGCATGTGTGGTGTGGTGTGTTAATGTGAGTGTGAATGGGTGAATGTGAGGCATAAATGTAAATTGCTCTGAGTGCTCGAAGGAGTGGAAAAGCGCTATATAAATAATAATAATAATAATAATAATTGTATTTGTATAGCACTGTGTCATACAAGGCATGTAACTCAAAGTGCTTAACAAATGGGAAAAAACATTGTTAGAGATAGATTTAAAAGGAGAGGTATAGAGGAGAGGCAGAAAAAGCAGGAAGGCAGAGGAAGAAGAGATAGACAGAGAATGTAGAGTCATAAGGTCAACGTAGGTTAGGACCAGGATTCTTAGATGTGTAAGGTCCATAGTGGCTGGGCCTATCATAAGTCATAGATAGTCACACAGAGATTGGGCGCTCAGGTGCGGCCCCTGGTGGCATCAGGGGTGAGGAAAAACTCCCTTATATAAATGCAGCACCTTTAGGGCTGTGCAATATATCGTAGAAATATGGCGATAGCGATATTTCAGTGTATCGATATCAAATTTCGTAATATCGATATAAACGATATTTTGGTCAGTTGCTTCTGCTGCCAAAA
>NC_085865.1:10589809-10599809 GCF_034702125.1 Engraulis encrasicolus | reverse complement strand
GATTACATAGAGTGGTATGAGCCGAGAATGATGAACTATGAATATTTTATGAGGGATGTGAACACATGGAAAACACAACAGCGCAAGCTGGAAGATCTCGTTGATGTCAAGGATAGCGCTTCCCAAATTTCCCGAACCTCTGTAAAATCCTCCTCTTCTGCCAAAGCTGCCGCTGCGGAGAAGGCAGAGCTGGAGGCGCGCTCCAAAGCGTTACCTGCTCTACACGCGTTACAGATGGAAGAAACAGCGCTAAAAACGAAAAGGGAACAACTGGAAATGAATGCAAAGTTAGATGCTGCGGATGCCAAGTTAAGAGTGCTGCAGGAGGCTTCTGAACCGCAGGCCGATGGAATGGATTCCTATTACGAGCAGAACGCGCCCCTTGCTGTCACTGAACATTCTCTTCCTGACGCGTCTGCCATTGAGTACGCTCCCGTGGCCGCGGTGCCCAAAACACCACTCCAAAAGGCCGTCAGACATCTTCACAAAGGTGAGCATGTTGCAGCTACTACTTCAAGCCCTACTACATCCAGTAATAGCAACCCTGACTTAAATGCTACAATGATGCAAACTCAAAAGGAGCTGACTGAATTAATGCTACAGCAGCAAAATCTTTCTTTATTGCCACAAAGACAAGTGCCAGTTTTTGATGGAGACCCACTGTCCTATCAGTCATTTGTACATGCATTCAAGTACTTAATTGAAGACAAAACAAACAGTTCCCAGGATAGGCTCTATTTCTTAGAGCAGTTTACATCAGGGAAGGCCAAAGACCTAGTGCGCTCCTGCATGTACATGAATTCTAGTCAAGGCTACACTGAAGCTAAAAAATTGCTTGAAAAACACTTTGGCAATGAAATGAAAATAGCCAATGCCTACATAGAAAAGGCTTTGAAGTGGGCACCCATTCGGCCTGATGATGGACGAGCATTACAGGCACATGCTCTGTACCTAAGAGAATGCCACAATGCTATGAATGACCTGGAGCACCTGGATGAACTAAATATTGCGTCCAATTTGAAATTGCTTCTATCAAAGGTGCCTTACAAACTGCGTGAGAGGTGGCGCAATATAGTCCATGACTCAGAACAGAAAAAGACACGCATAAAATTCATGCACCTAGTGGATTTCCTTGAGACCCAGGCCAACATACTGATGCATCCAATATTTGGGGACATCAAAGACCCTACCCCATTCAAAAGTGCAACTTCAAACCCAAGGCTGACCAGTTCAAAAATTCAGAAAAAGAGCTTTGCAACCACCATGGCATCAAATGTGAGTCAGAACCACGGACAGCCACCTATCGTGCCTACATGCAGTTTCTGTGATGATGCTCATTCAGTCATTACCTGTACCAAGTTCGTATTGGAGCCTCATGCTACAAAGGTAGAACACCTGAAAAACAATGGTCACTGCTTCGGCTGTCTTAGACGTGGGCACATGAGCAAAGCCTGTCAGAAAAGACTACAGTGCCAGACATGTAAAGGTAAACACCCCACATTGCTGCACATTGACCGCTCTGACCACACAAAACAGCAGCCTCCAACAAAACCCACCAACTCCAATGCCCCTGTAGGAAACACTCAGGTGTCAGCAATTCATGCAGCAACAGGGGCCAGTAACAATTGTGCAATGGCGATTGTACCAGTCCAGGTCAAAGTGGCAAATGGAAGTAAGATCATCCAAACGTATGCTTTCCTTGATCCTGGCAGCACAGCGTCCTTCTGCACTGAACAGTTGATGGAAAAATTGAACACCAGAGGGCGCAGTACCCAAATTACCCTGAAAACCATGGGCCAGGAGAGGCCTGTGAAATGCTACGAGGTCACAGGACTGGAGGTTGGTAGCATAGATAACAGTGTTTATATTGCTCTACCAAATGTTTACACTCAGAAATCCATCCCAGTCTCCAAAAATGACATGCTGACTCAACAAGAATTAAGTCAATGGCCATATCTGAGTGAAGTCACACTCCCCAACATTAATGCTGATGTTGAATTGCTGATAGGGATTAACGTTCCAAAAGCTATGGAACCCTGGCAAATTATACACAGTCAGGGCCAGGGTCCTTTTGCTTTGAAAACTATTTTTGGATGGCTCGTCCACGGTCCAATTAGTGACACTGCAATGAAACAGGATGGAACTACAAGGGTAACAACCAACCGCATCTCTCTTGAAAATGTCAAACAGCTGCTGATATCTCAGTACAATCATGACTTCCCTGAAAAGGAGTACGATGAGAAGCTGGAGCTGTCTGTTGAGGATCGTATGTTCATGGACATGACATCCAAGTCACTCATTCTTAAAGATGGACATTACCACTTACCCTTACCCTTTCGTGACAAAGATCCAATCTTGCCTGACAATTATGACATGGTAGCACAACGTGCATGGAGCTTGGCCAAAAAACTGAACAAGGATTCTGCCTATGCCTCTGAATACACAACATTCATGGAAGGAATACTGGACAAGGGATATGCAGAAAGGGTGCCAGCAAGCCAATTGCAAAGGTGTGATGGCCGTGTATGGCACATACCACACCATGGCGTCTACCACAAACAAAAGGGAAAGCTCCGTGTAGTCTTTGATTGTTCAGCGTCATACCAAGGCAAGTCACTCAACACCATGCTCCTTCAAGGTCCTGATCTTGCCAATCCACTCCTGGGCATCCTGCTGAGATTCAGACATGAGAGAATTGCATTAATGGCAGACATTGAGGCAATGTATTACCAAGTGAAAGTCCATGAACATCAGCGCGACTTCTTGAGATTCCTTTGGTGGCCACTAGGGGACACCAGCCAACCCATGACAGTCTATCGGATGACTGTTCATCTTTTCGGTGCAGTGTCATCACCAAGCATCGCAAACTTTGCACTGAAGCAGACTGCACTGGACAATGCACATCAATACAGCATTGACGTACAGGACACAATCAAACGCAGCTTTTATGTGGATGACTGTTTAAAGAGTGTACCCACTGTACAAGACGCAATCCAACTCACCAGTGACTTGAGAAAGGCATGTGCCCAAGGTGGCTTCACTTTAAATAAATGGGTGAGCAACAGCTGCAAAGTCCTGGAAACCATCCCTGAAAGCCACAGAGCTGCAGTTGTGAAACACCTTGACCTGGATCTAGACAAACCACCACTGGAAAGAGCATTGGGAATACAGTGGAATATCCAAAATGACAAATTCACGTTCCGTGTGGCAATGAAAAACAAAGCCCCTACCAGGCGCAACATTCTCTCTGTGGTGAGTTCCCTTTACGACCCACTAGGGGTCCTTTCCCCTTTCACACTTCAGGCCAAACAAATCCTGCAAAAACTCTGTCAGGAAAGCTATGGATGGGATGATCTAATTCCTGATGAGATGACTGGACCCTGGAAAAAATGGCTCACTGAATTGGAGCAGTTAGACAGATTTGAGATGGACAGGTGCATGAAGCCTGAGAATTTTACTGTGAAGACTGCTGAACTGCACCACTTCAGCGATGCAAGCCAGTCAGGATATGGGACTGTAAGTTACCTTAGACTCACCAACGACACCAATGATGTTCATGTTGCATTTGTTCTTGGGAAGGCAAGAGTAGCTCCTCTGAAACAGTTAACAATCCCTAGACTGGAGCTTGCAGCCGCAACGCTGGCTGTGAAGGTGGACAGGATGCTACAGAAAGAACTCCACATGGAATTGAGTGCGTCTACTTTCTGGACTGACAGTACAACAGTACTTAAGTACATTCACAACACAACCAAAAGATTTCATACTTACGTGGCAAACAGAGTGGCAGTCATCCACAATCTCTCCAATGAGCAGCAATGGAGGTATGTACGCTCTGAACAAAACCCAGCAGATGATGCATCCCGTGGCTTGCACATTATACCACTCTTGACTTCTGTCAGGTGGCTCAATGGCCCCCCCTTCCTGTCACAGAACGAAAGTGAATGGCCTAGCTCGCCACAGGACATCGGCCAAATCCCTCCAGGTGACCCAGAGGTAAAGCCTGACATCACTGTTAACACTGTCATTCTGACCAATGCTGCCACCACCAAACTGATTGAGCACTACTCTTCATGGAAAAGGTTAGTACGAGCAGTGGCATGGCTCATCAAATTCAAGAGATCTCTGCTAAAAAGAGGAAAAATACTCACCAGAAGTCAGGATGAGCCAAAAGGCTTAACTGTGGAGGACCTAGAAGAAGCAGAGAAATCAATTGTTCGCTATGAACAACAACGCCATTTTAACTCAGAATTCAGACTCCTGAATACGAACCGACCAGTGAAGTCGGATAGCCATCTTTTCAGTCTGGATCCAGTCATCGAAGATGGCATGATAAAGGTTGGAGGAAGAATTGGTAGAGCACCAATATCCGTGAGTACAAAACATCCAATCATACTCCCCAAGTTGTCTTGCATATCCAAGTTGATTCTGAGAGACATTCATCAACAAACCGGGCACTCCGGGAGAAATTACATGCTATCCAGACTTGGGCAAAAATACTGGCTGCCCTCTGCTAACTCCTGTGCAAGATATGTTGTTAGATGCTGTGTGTTTTGCAGAAGGATGCAGGCCAGACCTGGTACCCAGAAGATGGCAGAGCTACCAGAGGATCGGATCACTCCCAACCTACCACCATTCTCGCATGTGGGCATTGACTTCTTTGGACCCATAGAGGTCAAGAGTGGTCGCTCACGTGTAAAGCGCTGGGGAGTGGTCTTCACCTGTCTGGTATGCCGAGCCATCCATCTCGAGGTAGCCTGGAGTCTGGACACCAGCTCCTGCATCAACGCCATCCGGAGGTTCCTGTGTAGGAGAGGTCGGGTACTTACCATCAGAACCGACTGTGGCACCAACTTCACCTCCGCACAGAGGGAACTGGAAAGTGCGTTGAAGCAAGTGGATCAGGAAAAGATCAAAGAGCACCTGCTAGCCAGCCATGTGAAGTGGCTGTTCAACCCGCCATCTGCCGCACACTTTGGAGGAGTATGGGAAAGACTTATCCGCATGGTAAAGAAGATCCTCCTCTCAGTCGTACGGCAACAGGTACTGGACGATGAAATGCTGCAGACAGTCTTTTGTGAGGCTGAATGCATTCTCAATGACCGACCCCTCACCACGACATCCAGTGACCCGAAGGACTTGTCCCCCTTGACACCAAACACCCTGCTGCAATTGAAAGGTGAACCGCTGCTGCCTCCTGGTCTCTTCAGCCAAAAGGACGTGTGCAGCAGGAAACAGTGGAAACAAGTCCAATACCTCACAGACCTCTTCTGGCGAAGATGGACCACGGAATACCTTCCACTAATGCAACAGCGACAGAAGTGGACCCACCCTACGAGAAACTTCAGGGTGAACGACATCGTGGTGCTGGTAGACCCAGCAGCACCTAGGAACTCGTGGCTGCTTGGTAGGGTGGTGAAGACCCTGCCTGGAGCCAAAGGTCTTGTGCGCAGCGTGTTGGTGCAAACAAAAACCAACGTGCTGCAGAGACCAATCAACAAGCTCTGCTTGCTTCTTGAAGGTGATGAAGCACCTTAAGCCCAACGTGCACGCTTTCATTACTGACAAACCCAAACATTCCTGTGCGTGCTCACACACCAGCCCATACACTTGCACTCATGGACTTCACAATTCAGCACCACATTTACAGTCACTGTTGCACATACATGAACTTTGTCACACTGCACCACATATACATTGGACTTCAACCTTTTTCAACTTTTTGAACCTTTTTTGAATTTTTTCACTCAAAAGACTTTATTGATGCACAAAAAAAACATTTAAAAAGAGAGATCATCATCTCCACAAAAAAAGGGAAAAATTTTTTTTTTTTAAAAAACAACCCCAAAAAAACCCCAAAAAAGGCCAGAACCAAAAAAAAAACGATGGCAAAAAAAAAAAAAACAGAATGGGGAACCCAAAAAATATCCTTTTGCACATATGTAAATATACAATGTAAATATTGGGATTTTGTGTATAGTAATGTTGAAAGCAGCATCTTTAGTTAGTTCTTTTCACTCCTTTCATACTGATGACTTTTGGTACAGTATATGACTGCTGACTTACTTAAGAATGTTAGGAGATGTATTGCATTCTATTTCTATAGTATTCATGGCTCCTTTTGGTAACTTTATTGGTAATTGCCCTGTAGAAACAGTGACAATTAGGGGCCAGTGTGTTGGAGCCATATTCCTGATTTTCTATCCATTTGCTTTAGGTTTTATTGAAAACTATAAATGATAGACTTTTCAGTTGGTTAAATACTTACCTGCTACCTGTTTGTGTTATATTCTTACATTTTTATGTTTATCTACTTGTGTCACATACTTACCTCTGCTTTTATGTATACTTACCTGGACCTAATCACCCTCTGTCTTTCCAACGCACCTGTGATGTGAGTTTGGTACTGTGAACCCCTCCCTCCGACGCGCATTGGTGGCGCGACTCACAGATTAGTTAATTAGGACACTCACAGGTGCCTGGCAGACAGAGCGTGGAGAGGAAACAGTTTTTGACCGCATAGAACGCATAGCGTGTACTTAAAGTTTATAGCCTTTGTTTGTTTATTTACTGAATTAATTGAAAGTCAACCGGACTGTGGAAAATAAATATCAAGATCACCTCATTTTGTTTCACTCTCCGTGCGTGCTTATTATGGAATGCGCGTCAAAGCAAATTCACACTCTGCCTCACAAGGCCAGAAAAGTTTGGTAGGAAATGGCCTTTACAGAGCCCTTTTTGTCCACTCATTTGACCTCGGCATTAAAGGGACAGTTTGGTAAATTTCAACATGCAGTTGTACTGCTCACGCTACCCTTGACTTGTCAGTACCTGGTAATGCCACATTTTTCGGCTCAGCCCTTTCCGAGATATGGGCAATTCTAATGGGGGCAGCGTTTGTTTACATTTTTTAAAAATGAAACATAGGCCAACTCCAAATATTTTCCCAAAAGGTACTGCTGTTTGCTAGTTGTCTGCTGATGTTTTATAACCTTTTGGATGTTTTTGGGAATAAATAAAAATGTTTTTTTGAAATGTAAACAAAGAGCTGCCCCCATTACAATGACCAGGATCTCGGAAACGGCTGAAGAAGAAGAAAAAAAAATCTCAGGCACTGACAAGTCCAGGGTAGTGTGAGCATTACAACTGCATGTTGAAATTGACCAAACTGTCCCTTTAAAGGGAGTGGAGCGAAATCATTACAGTTCCCTGCTCATTCATTTCTCATAGTGCATGTTTGACTTTACCTGAAAGGTGAATGAAGCCAAAGCACATTGATGTATTAGGCCTTGTGCAGGCTAAAACGTTGCTCATATGGAATAATGGGGAAATCGGGGGCAATTTGACATTGGCCTAAAGGTGAGTGAGCAGGTGTTACTGCTGTAGAGGTGTGGTGTCCTTTTACCAGAGTCGAATACAGTAGAAGTAGAAGAAGTAGAAGTAGAAGTACTCCAAATTTAAAGGGACATTGTGTTGGATTTTTAGTTGTTCATTTCCAGAATTCATGCTGCCCATTCACTAATGTTACCTTTTTCATGAATACTTACCACCACCATCAAATTCTAAGTATTCATTATGACTGGAAAAATTGCATTTTTCATACATGAAAAGGGGGATCTTTTCCATGGTCCGCCATTTTGAATTTCCTAAAATAGCCATTTTCAGCTGCAAAAAAGACTGTAATTGGACCATAGTCGTTAATATTTCTTTATTACTTAGCAAACTTTCATGTAAAGATCAAATTTGGCAATAGGGAGCCTAGTTTCAATGAGCAGCATAGTTGCCGTACCTTTTTTGACCATTTCCTGCACAGTGTCCCTTTAAGAAGTACTCAACAAATTTAATTACAGCAGTAGTGGTATGATATTATATGGTTTCAATTTAATAATATCCTACCACTACTGTTGTAATTGTATCTGTAAGAGCACTTCTATTTCTACTTTATACAACTCTGCCTTTTACCATAACAATTAATGAGGAGAAAGGGTGCAAGGCAAAATGCTACCTCCTGAACTTTCCAGTGACCTCCGGGCCTGGTAATGCATGAGGTCATTGATGATTGAAGTTTTTATTCTCTATCTGGCAAATGCACAGGTCATAGGTCATTCTCTCGTTCGCAATCAGGATATTGAAAGGGGGAGCATTGCTCTGCATCAGTTGAAGACTTTACATGGAAACTTTATTGATTCCCCCGTGCATGTGAGGCAGAGGTACACGGAGGTTAAAGGCGGGAAGTCTCAGGAAAGGACCAGAGGAGGAGGTCCAGCCGTGCCTCAATCGGCTGGGCACTAGACCAGGGTTTCCCAAACTGGGGTGCGTGCACCCCTGGGGATGCGCGACCTGCCACAAGGGGGTGTGCCGCCTGCCACAAGGGGGTGCGCGAGCTAAATACAGTACTGGCTGAGATGTGTGTTTTAATGAACATTACATGTTCTTTGGTGAATTGTATGCTGGAAGGATCCATCTTAAGTGTAATTTGTAACTCCTAGACTTGTCATGCAACAAGTTCCATTGTAATGATGGCAGAAAAAAACGTCAGGTCTATTGGAAATGAGGATTGCCCAAAATGTGCGGCTGTGCAACATTCGCTTAGGGGGTGCGCGAACCACATTGAAATGTAAAAGGGGGTGCGCAGGGAAAAAAGTTTGGGAACCACTGCCCTAGACTGCTACACCGGTGACCTTGGTTCGAGTCCCCAGGGTCATTTGCAGAGCCTTCCCCATCTCTCTCCCCACTCACTTCCTGTCACCCGCTTTACTGTCCTTTCACAAAATAAAAGGCCTCAAAGGACGTGAGTTAATAGCAATAATAATAGTAACTTTATTCGTACAGCACAATTCATACAAGATATGCAGCTGAGCTCCATGTGCTTAACGGTTAGGTGGTACTTAAACTTGCAGCCAGGCATTGCAGTGAGTGTGTCAGGGGTCTATCCTCTTCTTTCATCTTGTCATTAAGATGCATGTAGGAAGAGTATGTTGAGTGGTCTGGTGTGCAGTGCTCAGTGGGTTGGGCGTGGTGTTGGTGTGGTGTGTTGTTCAGTATTCTATGGGTTGGTGGTGTGGTGTTGGTGTGTGTGCAGAGTTCTGTGGGTTGGGGGTGGTGTTGGTGTGGTCTGCAGTATTCTGCGGGTTGGGGGTGTGGCGTTGGTGTGTTGTGTTGTGTAGTGCTCATTGGGTTGGGGATGTGGTGTTGGTGTGTGTGCAGTATTCTATGGGTTGGATGGTGTGACGTTGTGCAGTGCTCAGTGGGTTGGGGGTGGTGTTGGTGTGGTGTGCAGTGCTCAGTGGGCTGGGGGTGTGGTGTTGGTGTGGTGTGCAGTGCTCAGTGGGTTGGGGGTGGTGTTGGTGTGGTGTGGTGTGCAGTATTCTATGGGTTGGGGGTGGTGTTGGTGTGGTGTGGTGTGCAGTATTCTATGGGTTGGGGGTGGTGTTGGTGTGGTGTGCAGTATTCTGTGGGTTGGGGGTGGTGTTGGTGTGGTGTGCAGTATTCTGTGGGTTGGGGATGTGGTGTTGGTGTGGTGTGCAGTGCTCAGTGGGTTGGGGGGTGGTGGTGGTGTGGTGTTGGTGTGGTGTTGGTGTGGTGTGCAGTGCTCAGTGGGTTGGCTGGCTGGACTAATTGTTTAAGTGGGCAGGCTCTATGCTCTCATTATCATTCTCTGAAGGCCATATAACTCTCTCACTCACTCGTTTTCTCTCTCTCTCACTCTCTCTCTCTCTCTCTCTCTCACTCACTCACTCACTCACTCACTCACTCACTGACAGTGTTGCCAGATTGGGCTGTTTCCCGCCCAATTGGGCTGCTTAGGATGGCCGTGTGCGGGAAAAATGGCATTTATCAGAAAAACCCGCCCAATTTTTGCCATAGAAATCAGTACAATTGGGCGGGATTTTGTGCTCCTAGGCGGGTTTTGAGCATTTTTTGGGCTGGAAATCATCAGCCTCACCTGGCAACCCTGCTCACTCACTCACTCACTCACTCAGGAATAAGGCTCCCAGAGCCT
>NC_085865.1:10577309-10582309 GCF_034702125.1 Engraulis encrasicolus | reverse complement strand
GGGAAGAGAGAAAGAAGTAAGACTGTAAATAACTCACCCTAACTTAAGTGTTTTTAAAACATGTCATTGTTGGGGCAGTTCTAGTTTCAACAGGAAACTGTTTCCAGCATTTAGCAGCACACGTAATGGCTAAATGCCATTTCACTCCAGCCAGGGATCTGACATCTAGCCCCTCTGCCAATCACCTTCTTCCTTCCTCCTTTCTGCTACTGACAGACATCAGACAGTCCCTCCAGGATTTTGCACTGGGATTTTGTGATTTTTGCGGTCAAAATGCCTGATTTTGTGGCGGCATTTTCTCATTTTTTGCAAAGATTTTGCGGCATTTTCTCATTTTTTGCAAAGATTTTGCATCCCTTTCTGGGTTTTTTTGGTAGGCCTAACTGAAAACCACAATCAGTCTAAGCAGGCTTAAGACAAAAGAGAGAGAGATTCAGAAACACACTTCCTATATAATAGAATAATAAAATATTGTCAAAAGCTGTCAGAGCGTCTTATTAGCCAGTGCGTCCAATGTGTAAAAAAAAATAATGGCCGCGACACTCATAGGCCTAAATCTCTGTCGATATTTTAGAACGACTTCGGGGGAAAACGGGACAGCGCGTTATGAAAAAATACTTGTGGGTATAGCCTACCACTAGGCCTAATGAAGAGCGTCGCGGGGTACAGTAGCCAGGCTGTATGCAAGCGTTACAATGTCACCTGTTGGAAGACGCGTCTCTCTCTCTCTCTCTCTCTCTCTCTCTCTCTCTCTCTCTCTCTCTCTCTCTCTCTCGTGCTCGTATTGCAAGCTGTTGCTTATTATTTGCTTGATGCAAAGTTGTGATGGCATACACGCTCTCGTTGACATGGTTGTGTGCATGGTTGCATGGATTCGCAAGACTTTATTGCAATAACACAGTGAAAGCGTGGAAGGGCCGTTCACTTCCTATCTCGGTGTCCTTGACTGAAAAGTTGCAAAACTCCACACTTCCGAAACCTTTGCGATCGGCACTACAGTGATTGTTATCAGAAGGCTTGTGCCTACGCATAGACATAGACCCTTAAATTACAAACATTAGCGAACATTGAAAAAAGATCAGACAACGACCGTCGGGTAGCATGCTCATGAAAGCGACAGGGGAGAGTGGAGAAGTTCCGCAAACATGTAGCCAAACGTAAGATGTTTGCTACTGTGCGACAGTACCGCCACTATTGCATGACTGCATACACTTCTTCGTCATGGATAAATGGGCAACAATACTTTTTCCACCCAGGATTGCACTGAAAAGTAGGCTACTTAGTGCAGGTGGATATGTCAGAAAAAAGAGGTTTAGGAACATTTCATATAGATTCCAAATTGTGTTTTTTTATCAACTACAAACCCCATAGTCTTGAAATCCACCTGTTTCCATTTTTTTTCCGAAGTGGAAACGCCCAAAATCCAAGATGGCGGATATGCAGTCAGATTCTAACACAATTGAATGTAATGGAAGGAAACATGTCATATACATTTTTGGAATTGGTGTTTTTTAGCATCTCTTTGACTGAATACAAAACTACCTGATTCTATTTCCCCCCTTCATTTTTAGAACCAAAATCCAAGATGGCTGACATAACATATAGCAAAAATGACATGTTTGGTGTTTTGAGGTCTCTAAAGTCAGTGTTTTTTTCTTGTATTTTTAATATTCTTGATGTATACAGGACCGTTCAGTCAGTCATTACATGAACTTTTTCAAAAATAATTTAAAATTTATAAAAATTCAACGACATCTATAAAACGATTGCGTAAGCTTACCTCTCTATATGGCCAGCTGATGTGTCTCATCCCAAATCTGAGCTGGCCCCTTTGATAATTTGTGTTTTATATTTCGAGGACCCCCTCTGAAAACAAAACAATCTGTTTCCAATTTTTAGAAGCAAAATCCAAGATGGTCAACATTGTAGCAAAATATGAACATTTGGTATTTTCAGGTTTATTAAGCTATTGTGTTATTTTGTACGCCTATTGGTAATATTTTGATAGGCACATAACTATCATTACATTAAATGTTTCGTCTCATAGGAAGAGCATCTGGAATTTGGGGTGACACTGTAAATCTTGTGCGCACATGTCGGCTAGCAATTGGCTAGTTGCAAAAAGTTGGCCTGTTGCCTCCAACTAAACTCTCTAGACTGATCAGAAAGTAAAAGAAAATCCTATTAATTCATTTCATTGAACAACTGTAAAAAAATAATGGGCAAGAGGACCACCTTCATGATGTGCAGCATCATTGAGGGAGCCAGTTTCTTTTCATTTTTATGTCAATTATTTTCATAAAAGATTCACACTTGTGCCACTTATACGGATCCTCATGATGCCAAAGGTCTCACAAAGGTCAGTGTATGATAGTGTGGCAATCAGCAGTCAGCGCACCTACCAATCTTGCACCTGAAACACAGAGGACAGACCAAGGAACCAGCAGGGAGGACAGCCAAGCCCCCTTGAGTCATGACATATGGTAGTACTTTGGGTTTGGGTTCAAATAACAGAAGGCCTTGGTTCCAAGTCGTGTGAGCCCACTCTCCTCTTCTTCACTACACATGGCTTCAGAATTGGGATGACTTGCTATGAGGCCAACATAGGCATGCCAACCGGATGAGCCACAACAGACCCACAGAGATGTGATCTCAATGGATGATAAGTTAGTTGGGTAGAAGTAAGTTGGGAGTTATATGAGGGACGTTCAGATCGTGTGAAGCACATGAGTGGGCTTACCGTAGGGAAGACCATATCAGGGTATGACCCATCACTACAGTTGAGGATATTCTCTGACTGTCATGCCAGAGAGCCCAGTTCTATGAGCAGAGAGCATGGCATGCATGCAACATCCTGGATAGAACATACGGTTTCACAGCCTTCAGATAAACTGAGGCCGACCTTGAAGCAACTTTGTAGCCCTTTGCCTCGATATAGGCAGCCAATCCAGTGAATGTGCATATTACTGTACAGGTAGCACTGCATAATAGGTAGGCCTACTGTACATGAAGTGACTCATAGCAATTGTTGTTGGAACAATCATTTGGACCAGCATGGAATCCTCTGTGCTCGAATTCACAAATGAATGGCGTCAGAGTAGAGTACAGTATCATTTATTGATTTATAGACCTGAAAGCAACATTAATGTTGATTTTGCTAAACAAAATGTCTTCCATCTTGGATTTTGTAATGGGCTTAGTTTATGTAATGGCTGACTTCACATTCATGTAACAAATATTACCAAGTCAACAATGGCTTTATAGACTTCAAAATATTAAATATGCCAATTTCGCCATAAATTATGTCAGCCATCTTGGATTTTGCCACAAAAAATGAAGGAAAACATTGAAAGTAATTTGTTTTCTATTCAATGTTGCCCTGGAATTATAAAACAGTTCAATTGAACCTTAAAACGGCATTAATGGTGAAATTTCTACACACAATGGCAGCCATCTTGAATTTGCCACTAAATGTTCACGAAAAAAATGGAAACAGGTGGATTTGTATTCGGGGGGGTCCTAGAAGTAAAAAAAACACCAGATGGAAAAATCTATATGAAATGTTCCAAAACTTACATATCAACCTATACTAACTGCTGTTAAAAAAAGGTCATGCGTGTATGTGTGAGGGAGGGGAGGAGAGACGCGGAACAGCTGAGATGAGGGTCGCGACTTCCGAAATAGCAGGCAATTATTTTTCAATGTTTCAGTGACATATTAACAAAAATGCTTCCTATTGGTTTTCGTCTCCGGTGGTAGGCCTATTGTAGTCACATTTTTATTTTTTTTTGACGAAAATATAAATCAATAAACTCCACAGAATGTTGAAATTTTGCGGGAAAAATGCGGCTTTACAGGAATTACGCGGCATCGTGAAATTATGCGGAATATCATTGAATTTGCATGAATCCACGCGATCGCTGAATCGCGAAAAACTGGAGGGACTGATCAGAGCCACCCAATGAGCACCCTTCTCCCTGTATTTGTGGTTGAAGTAGCCAATCAGGCCTCCAGTCTTGGCACTGACCAACCGCCAAAACAGCCAATGACTCCTCCTGCCATATCACAGTAGAGGCACTTGGTTCGATCGTGATGAAGCAGTGCTGCTTTTGCTAGGCAGTGGGCATGTGCACTTTGTCAGTTTGATGTATTGTGGTTAGAAAATTCTGCTTCATCACAAACGTGCCCACTGAGGGAAAGCTGAGCTGCCAGACAATAGGTGTCTCCCGACTCCTTTATACAGTGGTTCTCTCTAGTTATCAGCATGATATATATATATTTTTTATCATCAGCTGAATGACAGTCAGAGCGGTGTTGCCCACTGCCTCTGTCTGGTCTGGGGGAACTGGAGAGAGAAGAGTTGGGTGTGTCTTTCTTCATTTACTCAAGGAGATAAAATGATGATGGAAAAAATGTAGAGTAGAGTAGAGTAGAGTAGAGTAGAGTAGAGTAGAGTAGAGTAGAGTATCGTTTATTGATCCCAGGGGAAAATTAAGGTGTCAAGTAGCATACACACATACATAAATAAAGACATTGCCCACAAGACATAACACACATATTTACACATACAATAATCATATATAGCTCATCATGTATGTATCCCCCAAATAAGAAGTCAAATTACAGCAATAAATTGCCCCCTGCACAAAGTCAGACTGACGCTGCCCTGCTAGCTCTGCCTGCCAGAAAGCACAAAGTCTCTCTTCTCCCCTGAAAGAGATACGGTCTGGTGCAACAGATATGCACTGTTGTAAAGAGATGACTCCCTACACTATGGCTTTGTTGTTGCTCTTTATCGCGGGTCTCCCTTCTTCACAGCAGGAGATATTCCGGCATGGCGGGGGAAAATATGTCCCATAAAAGGCTTTAATTAGTTTAGATCATGGGTTTACTGTGTTTACCTAAATGTATAAAGCTACACGCACAAATACACATACGCACACAAATACACACACGCCCATATACGCACACACGCACACACACGTGCGTGCGCACGCACA
>NC_085865.1:10564809-10569809 GCF_034702125.1 Engraulis encrasicolus | reverse complement strand
TGTGTGTGTGTGTGTGTGTGTGTGTTGCTGGGCAATATGACGATATATATCGTTATCGTGATATAAAAGTGTATATCATGACCTTTCTCCTATATCGTTTAAATCATGATAGTAATTTTATCAGTTGTATACAATTGAATATCATTTCATTACATTTCATGTTGTCACAATACACACTATAAGTTCATGTAACTGTAAAAATAACAATAAAAAGATCCATTTTAAAGAAAGGTTGTTTTGTGACATGAAAAAATAAAGACCAAATAAAGAGAATAACTGGAAACGTATGTAATTCTGCTATATCGTGATATATATCGTTATCGTGATATTAAGTAATCCATATCGTGATATAGTTTTTTCCCATATCGCCCAGCCCTAGTCGAGGCGTTCCATATCGTGCATCTCACAGCGCAAGCTAGCCCCAAAGCCTCCCGCCCCACTGGACCGCTCTGACCCACTCCCCTCACTCCACCACCACTTCAAGCCAATGGGATCATGTCACAAGAAGTGAAGCAAAAAATTTTCTATGAAGCCCCTCGTGTGTGTGTGTGTGTGTTTGTGTGTGTGCGAGCGTGTGTGCGTGTGTGTGTGCGTGTGCGTGTGTGTGTGCGTGTGTGCGTGTGTGTGTGTGTGTGTGTGTGTGTGTGTGTGTGTGTGTGTGTGTGTGTGTGTGTGTGTGTGTGTGTGCGAGTGTGCGTGCGTGCGTGCGTGTGTGCGTCTGTGTGTGTGTTTGTGTGAGTGTGTGTGTGTGCGTGTGTGTGTGTGATGCAAGACACATTGTTGAAAGCCCCTCATGTAAAACTGGTGTTTGTGTGAGATGTGTGCCACGTTTGTCTGTATTTCATTGTGTGTGTGTGTGTGTGTGTGTGTGCGCGTGTGTGTGTGCGTGTGTTGAAGGACTCTCTACAATGCTGTTGAAGTTTCTTTTCTATCCCCATATCCCAATGGGAGAAAAAGGGGCATGTTGAAGGATATATTTAATAAGCAGTCATATAAAATGACAAAATATTAGGATGATATACTGAATTCTCTTCTCTCTCTCTCTCTCTCTCTCTCTCTCTCTCTCTCTCTCTCTCTCTCTCTCTCTCTATCTCTTTCTCTCCTCTCTCTTTTTCCCTATCCCCCTCCCTCCCCCTCTCTCTCTCTCTCTCTCTCTCTCTGCAACATCTGTGTCATAAACCTCATGTCAGTGGCAGGTGCATGATGGGAGATCAGTGATGTCACAGTGAAACCGAGCCACAGCAGCCAATGAATGGAGGCACACACACACACACACGCACGCACGCACGCACGCACGCACGCACGCACGCACACACACACACACACACACACACACACACACACACACACACACACACACACACACACACACACAGTGCCTGTCCCTGCAGGGCTCACATAAAGAATGAGCAAGATTCAGCTACGTCTGATTCTACTGTTCTCTTCTTCGTGTGTCCTCTTCTGTTCTTCTCTTTACCTCCTTACTCAAATGTCTGAGATTGTTCAGCACTTCTCATCACTTTTTGTCTTATTTCTTTTCTGTTTTCTCCTCTCCTTACCTCTCTTGTCCCCCTCTCTGTTCTCTCTTCTCTCCTCTCTCCATTCTACATCTCCTCTCCTCTCCTCTCCTTCACTCCTCCTCTCATCCTCTCCTCTCCTCTCCTCCCATTTTCCCTACCCTCCACTCCTCCTCTCCTCTCATACTCTCCTCTCCTCTCCTCTCCTTTCCTCCGCTTTCCTCTCCTCTGCTCCTCTCCTCCCCTTTCCCATTCCCTCCTGTCCTCCTCTCGTCTCCTCCTCCTCCCCCTCATCCCCTCTTGCCTCTCACAGTTAGAATTGCTGAGTAGTGTCCAAAGTTGAGGTGGCGGTAGGCCTACAGATTAAGACCCCCTTTGTGATTAACGCCAGGCTATTAATCTGAGAGCTGCAACTTTGTTTAATCAATGGCTGCTAAGGTCTAGGCTGAGTTACTGCACCCACACTCTGCACAGTGTGTGTGTGTGTGTGTGTGTGTGTGTGTGTGTGTGTGTGTGTGTGTGTGTGTGTGTGTGTGTGTGTGTGTGTGTGTGTGTGTGTGTGTGTGTGTGTGTGTGTGTGTGTGTGTGTGTGTGTGTGTGTGTGTATTGGGTGTGTGTGTGTGTGTTGCTGGGCAATATGACGATATATATCGTTATCGTGATATAAAAGTGTATATCATGATGTATATCATGACGTGTGTGTGTACCAGGGTGTGAAAGCAACACTGATGAGGAGAGGAGAAGTTATGACACCCTCTATACAGTATACACTGTGTGTGTGTGTGTGTGTGTGTGTGTGTGTGTGTGTGTGTGTGTGTGTGTGTGTGTGTGTGTGTGTGTGTGTGTGTGTGTGTGTGTGTGTGTGTGTGTGTGTGTGTGTGTGTGTGTGTGTGTGTGTGTGTGTGCATACATATGTATGTGCGTGCGTGCGTGCGTGCGTGCGTGCGTGCGTGCGTGTGTCAGGTCCACTGATGATGTTATGCTGGCCTCTTATTAGAATGTAGCTTGAGTTTTCGAGTTATTAGATTCCTCAGACCGCAGCAATGAATGACAGACGGACAGATTGACAAACTGATGTGCAGAATACCGTCTCCATATAATGCTTTAGAAATACATACGTAAGGCTGTCCCGACATATGCTTTAGATTCACATAAGACTGTCCCTAGATATGCTGTATAGACAGAGGCGATTCTAGGATCAGATGGGGCCCCAAGCAAAAATGCAAAAGAATGAACATTTGAACCAAAATCGCCACTACTGTGGTAAAGTGTAGCCTGTTACTCACTATCTATGGGCTTGGGGGCCCCAAGCGGCTGCCTGCCTTGCCTGGTTGCAAGATGCGCCTCTGTGTATAAATGCATAAGGCTGTCCCTAGGTATGCTGTATAATTACATAAGGCTGTCCCTAGGTATGCTGTATAATTACATAAGGCTGTCCGCACGCATAGCGATACAAATATTGGCTATGAGGTTGTCCCCATGCTCCAGCTATATATAGTACACAAGGCTGTTCCTGGATAAGCTTAAGAAATACATGCATAAGGCTGTCCCAACGTTATGCATACATGAGGCTATCCCTAGATATTCTAAAGAAGTACATGCATAACACTCTCCCCACAGATGCCTTAGATCAGCGGTTCCCAAACTTTTTCCCCTGTGCACTCCCTTTTTCATTTAAATTTGGTTCGTGCACCCCCTAAACGAATGTTGCATAGCCGCACATTTTGGGCAATCCTCATTTCCAAACACCTGACGTTTTCTCTGCCATCATTACAATGGAACTTGTTGCATGACAAGTCTAGGAGTTATAAATTACACTCGTGCACCCCCTTGTGGCAGGCCGCGCACCCTCAGGGGTGAACGTACCCCAGTTTGGGAAACCCTGCCTTAGATATAGGCTACTTTAGTCTCTACCAGTACAACATGATCTCCAAAAATTCCGTGCTCCTGGACACGGATGTTAAGGACACAAAATAGGGTTAGGGATTGTTCTGGTCTGGGTACAGCTAGTTTTCTTTCATTCATTATATGAGTTTGATAGCCTAGCAACCAACTGGAAAGGGTATTTCTCAAAAAAATTGTCTTAAATGACAGGTTAAGGTTAGGGAATATTTTGGTCAGGGCACAACTTAAAGCGATGGTTCGGAGTAGAATCACCCTAATGCCATTTGAACCGTGACACCCATCCACCTTTACACCCGAAGTGTTTTCTGCCGCAGGCTTCCATCAACAGAGTTGCCGTGTTATTCGATGTTTATTCCGGTTAGCTTGACTCAAGCGCATATGGATACTGGGCACCGTCTCCAAACTTTCCCCACAAAAATAACATGTCATGACACCAAACTTCTGCAGTAGCACAAATATGGTCTGTACTCACGAAACGAAGCATTTGGAAGTTTGGAAATAGTCCAGGAGTTTATTATTATCAACACAAGCCGAATAGCTTCTCTGCTGCTAAAGCTGCGCCAACGTTACTTCCGTCATCTAAGACAAGCATGTAAGAGTCCTCAACGAAGCTCATAATATGCACAATGAAAAGTGAATTCAGCATCAGTATTGATAACGAAAATCATTGTCTAATTGATAGTAGGTAAGATTTGAAATATCTTTTAAGTATTTCCTTGAAAATATAAGCCTTAATCACAATTCAGTGAAAACTTTTTTAACACTCTCGTCTGGAAGTTTGTTGAAGACTTTTACGGGCTTGTCTCATATGACGGAAGTAACGTTGGCACAGCTTTAGCAGCAGAGAAGCTATTCAGCTTGTGTTGATAATACTAAACTCCTGGACTATTTCCAAACTTCCAAATGCTTCGTTTCGTGAGTACAGACCATATTTGTGCTACTGCAGAAGTTTGGTGTAATGACATGTTATTTTTGTGGGGAAAGTTTGGAGACGGTGCCCAGTATCCATATGCGCTTGAGTCAAGCTAACCGGAATAAACATCGAATAACACGGCAACTCTGTTGATGTAAGTCTGCGGCAGAAAACACTTCGGGTGTAAAGGTGGATGGGTGTCACGGTTCAAATGGCATTAGGGTGATTCTACTCCGAACCATCGCTTTAAATTGCTATAGCATTATTTTGTTTAGGATTAGCATTTGGTATGTATTTTCTAATGATAGAGTTATCACAGTGCTGTGGTCATAGCCTATAGAAAGCACTTCCGTGTGCCCATCACGGAAAACAATTCCGTGTCCAGGAGCACGGAAAACAATTCCGTGTCCAGGGGCACAGAATTTTGGCAAAATCCGTGCTCCTGGACACGGATTTCGTGTCCTTAACATCCATGTCCAGGAGCACGGAATTTTGGGAGATCAGGCTGACCAGTAGACCCACCACATAAGGCTGTCCCCGCGTATGCTTTACAAACACACCGCATACTGTACATAAGGCTATTGCTGTCCCTAGATATGCCTTAGATAAACATAGGGTTTACCCATTGACAGTAAATAGAATGGACGCCAAATCAACGCTATTTG
>NC_085865.1:10547309-10557309 GCF_034702125.1 Engraulis encrasicolus | reverse complement strand
AGGGCTTGTCCGTGTGTGTGTGTGTGTGTGTGTGTGTGTGTGTGTGTGTGTGTGTGTGTGTGTGTGTGTGTGTGTGTGTGTGTGTGTGTGTGTGTGTGTGTGTGTGTGTGTGTGTGTGTGTGTGTGTGTGTGTGCAGGGTGAGAGAAGTCATTGGGATAAGATATCACATTTTCCACTTGATTTGATTCGCCGTGGGGAAAGTCATTAGACATGGCGGAATGGGTTTCAGATCAGAAGTCTCCTCTCCGCTCACCGTCTGACTTTCCTCCTGCATGCGTGTGTGCGTGTATTCGTCCTTGTGTGTGTGTGTGTGTGTGTGTCGGTACCATGTAATGGTCTGACGCAATCCAACTATTAATGTGTGTGTGTATGCCTGCGTGCATGTGTGTGTGAGAGCCTGTGTGCTCATCCCCAAGACCTACTCTGAAAGGAGATTTCTGTACTACCACTTCACAGGGTTACGTGCATGCATGCGTGCGTGCGAGCGTGCGTCCGTGCGTGTATCCGTGCATGCGTTTATCTGTGTGTGTGTGCATCCGTGCGTGTGTGTGTGTGTGTGAAAGCTTTCTATACTGCCTATTCACATGCCTATTGCAAAAGGAAATGACTTCTTCCCTCCGCGCTGATGGCTACATAGTGTCAAACACCTACTGCACAAGCAGAGGAAGTGGGCCTCACAACAACCTGGATCATCTCTGTTGTACATAGCTAAGCATAGACCATCACTTTTTTGTATCATCGATAATAGTATTACATGACATTACATTACATTACATTTGACAGACATCTTCATCCAAAGTGACTTATAATACTTTCGTTTTATATAGCGCCTTTCAAAACTCCCAAGGACGCTTCACAGAGTGTTGTGTTGGGAAGTGTGAGTGTGAGTGTGTGTGCGCGTCAGTGTGTGAGTGTGTGTGTGAATGCATGTAAGTGAAAGTGCTTGTGGAACTAGCAGCCATAAGCCTCCAGGAAGAGATGTGTCTTAAGGTGTTGCTTAAACATGGCCAGTGAAGGGGCATTCTGGATGTGGTCGGGCAGATTGTTCCAAAGAATGGGAGCAGCAACATGGAAGGCTCTGTCACTGGTGGCCTTGAGCCTGGTACGAGGGACGATCAGCTGGCCCTTGGAAGAGGACCGCAAGGATCTTGAGGGGTCATAGGGATGAAGGAGGTCTGTGAGGTAGTGGGGTGCCAGACCATGGGGGGACTTGAAGGTTAGGAGGAGGACTTTGTAGGTAATGCGTGACTTGGTGGGGAGCCAGTGAAGCTGCTTGAGTATGTGGGTGATGTGTTGCCAGGGTCTCGTGCCTGTTATGATCCTGGCAGCAGAGTTCTGGACTTACTATGGAGTACATACTGTAAGCATAGCACACTAGACAAGGCAAGGCCAGTTTATTTGTATAGCGCATTTCATACACAGGTGCAACTCAATGTGCTTCACAAAATTAACAAATGCAAAAAGAAAGGAAACAGGGAGGAAAGAAGAACATTTAAAGAACATTTAAAACATTAAGATAAAACATAAGGTAAAAAATAATAATAATAATAATAACATTATTTACACAGCACTTGCAGATACAAAGTGCACATGAAATACTTTAGGCCTGTAAAAAACAATAAGTGCAAATGCCAAGTAGGGTTAGCCTTTTTTAGTAGTAGCAGTAGTAGTAGTACTGGTAGTAGTAGTAATGGTAGGTATAGTACAGTAGTACTACTACTAGTAGTAGTAGTAATAGTAGTAGTAGTAGTAGTCGATACTGTGTACATACTCAATTCTGCTCCCCCTGCCCCACCCCATCCCTCCCTGGGCCCTGGTCAACTGACCCCGTTGCCCCACCTCTGTCGGCTTCCCTGGTTATTAGTAACAGCAGTTGCATAGCATAGCTTAGCTTCATATTCATTTTTACATCTTTTTTATGCATTTTCTTTTCAAAGATCAAAAAGATTAATTTAAACAACTTGCTGATAATATTGTGGGAAAATGTTTCTCTAATAAATGTTGACGCAAATTAAATTGGAGTTGCGAACATAACTTCATATTCATTTATACATCTTGATGGTGGTAATATTGAGGGGGAAAAATGGCTCTGATAAATGTTGACGCAAATTACAGCGGAGTTGAGCTATGGCAGAGCGAATGGCTATTGACACTTCTGTACTTCATTAGATCGCCATGTCACTGCAAGACAAATGACGTTGATCTGCTGTCCCCGTCGATCTTATTAGATTATCTGAATGAGCCATTTGCTTGCGCTGCAGCTGTTAATTTATGACGTATGTAATATTGATCCATAATCATGGAAACTCAATACACACAAACTAACAGTTCATGTTAACGGCTTTATGGGGATGACATGAGTGTTTGTGTGTGTGTGTGTGTGTGTGTGTGTGTGTGTGTGTGTGTGTGTGTGTGTGTGTGTGTGTGTGTGTGTGTGTGTGTGTGTGTGTGTGTGAATGATATATATAAGTGAAAAAGGGGGTGGGGGGGGTTGGCAAGGGGGCAAGGTTTGTTCTGAAGAGGCACATATAGCACAGATAGAGGGGGTAAGAGTTTGGTTTTTTGACATTGCAGAGAATGAGTTTGGTGTTTGACATTAGAGTTTGGTGTTTGACATTGCGGACTTTATAGAGCACAAGTCTGGACTCTTGAAGTGCAGAGGAAACCCTTAGTGGAATTTAGCATCGCAGAGGAAGAGTTTCACATTCAGGGTTTCCGCCACATTCATTTCACCGTGGCGGGCCGCCACGCCTTCGCTATGCCCCGCCACCCCTCGGAAAAATTCGAAGTCCTGTCAGGGTTCTAGCAAGCGCAAACTTGCGTTGGGCTACGGCCCGTTACGCTATGATTTTGGACCGCTTACAGAGTAACGGCGTCCTGTCTGTATTTATTTGTACAATAAAGACAGATCAATGTCAGTGGCCTATCGCCCTTCTGCCAAACTTGACACTTTTCCGTTTTGACGGTTTTTAGTCATCTCTGTGAGCTCTGCGTTAGATTTCAGCAGTTATCTCTCAGCGATATACAGGGTCAGAAATGGCACCTTGGGTGGCACGCGACGGCATGAGTTATGTCCAAAAGTAGCCTATAATTTGTGTTTGCTAAAAGCCATCACTGTAAAACTAGTTCACAATTAAAAGCAAATAGAAAGGAAATATGCCGCTTTTTTATTGAGCTAGGCCTACTGCGTAAAGTTCCTTGATCTGCCATCATGTTACGTGCGCTAAGAAACATCATCCAAATCTGACCGAGAGAACTGTTGAACATGCGTGCCCACTTCGGGTAGTTCCAAATGTCGAAGTTGTTATAAGCCTAAGCTCCCTGCGTGGCTAAGCAGTGATACACGTGATTTATTATAAAATAAAAAGGGAGAACCGCAACAAACGCGTTCAAAGTTTAAGGGTCGGAAATGGCACCTTGGGTGGCACGAGACGGCATGAGTTATGTCCAAAAGTAGCCTATAATTTGTGTTTGCTAAAAGCCATCACTGTAAAACTAGTTCACAATTAAAAGCAAATAACTATTTGATTTCCTCCATTTACTTAAGACCTGATGTAAAGCAGGAGGAATGCCGCTTTTTAGCCATTGAGCTACTGCGTAAAGTTCCTTGATCTGCCATCATGTTACGTGCGCTAAGAAACATCATCCAATTCTGACCGAGAGAACTGTTAACCATGCGTGCCCACTTCGGATTGTTCCAAATGTCGAAGTTGTTATAAGCCTAAGCTCTCTGAGTGGCTAAGCAGTGATAGTCTTGAGTTATCAAAAGGGGAGAACCGCAACAAATGATACATTGCGTTCAAAGTTTAATGAAAGAAAAATCAGCGTGCTGCCACAGCGTTTAGGCTACGTTAAATGTTAATAGGCTACATATGTGGGTCTTGATATGACAAAATGATGTCCATATGCTTCATCATCTTTGAAAATAACCGTTCAGTAAAACGTGTTCACTCGTTCCGACTGTCCTGCTTAATTCTGTTATAGCTTCTGCAGTGCAGACACGTGCCATCCAAAAATACTATTATTCCCCTTTGTGTCCGTGCCCAAAGCAAAACGCGGTGTCTCTCAAAATCTGTAGTTCATTTAACATAAAATAACGGTATCCTTGCACGTCCTTCCAGCGGTCTAGTAAAGTTTTTGACTTTCGGCGTCCCTCTCGCTATCCACATGCGTTTTAAATTAACCCTTGAAGCGTCGCGGCAACAGGGACTGTAGGCTTCAGTAGCTATTGAATTGGGCTTTTGGGCTGAACATCTACCATTGAAAACACCGAAATATGAGAGATATACCGTATTGGCCCGAATATAAGACGTGGTTTTTGTTCTAAAAATAGTACTCTAAAAAGGGGGGTCGTCTTATTTCCGCGCGCTAGAGAAAAAAGTTAAAAAAAAAAAAAATTAAACTTAACCTGAATTCGGCCATTAGCCTATGCTTCACAACAATGCCACAAAACTCAATAATGGATGGGTTAAGAGATTGTTTTGTCCATATCAAATTTGCAGATGCTTGTTTCGTTATGACAGTTGCACCGCACGTCTATCAACTGTCAATGTCAACGCGATGCGGACGACAGTGCAAGGGGAAAAACACAAGTCAATCGCGGCTTGTTGCTCTGCTTTTATTTGTGTTTGGTTTTACAGTCTCATCAGGAAAGCTTTGGTCGTTCTCTCTGGTCAGCCGATAACGCCACTAGAACTAAAGAAATGAAGGGTGATTTGACGAACAACCTGTAGGCCTAGGCTAAGTTTTGGATGCTGTCATAAGCCAATCAATGGTCATCTGTGTGTGCGCGACAAAGCGACGATATGCCTCGCAACGATGCAACAACACAGAATAATGGTTAGGGCAAGAGATTGTCTTGTTCATATAAAATCACTACATTTACCCTTGGTACGAAATGAATATCAATCGGACTTTTAATGTCAACGTGGTCCTGATAGGCAGCGCATGGGTTTCAAGTGCAATGCGTCAATCTGCCTTTGGCCACGTTCGGTTTCTACAGTCCAACGGAAAACTTTGGATGAATAAAATGAACGGCGATTTGGCGAGACGGCTGCTGGTTAGATATTGCTGTCAACGAAGCATTTCGCAAAATCTGTGCATTGCACAATAGATTGCCTATCTCTACTGGACTGGTTGCCTGCCTGGCTGGCGCAGACTCTGAATGTAGGCTATGTTGCGTCGCACTTTAAACAGGCGGGCCCAGACGGCTGTAGCATGTTACGGTGCCTATTGGCGCTTGACAGGTGAAGTGAGTAGGCCTAAAGAAATAGAAAGGATATCCTCCTGACTACCAGCAGTTCATTTTTGTCCTCTCTAGAGGACATTTGTAAACCGCAATATCTCCCACCCCATACACACTATTGTGCTAACTCCCAATGGTCTTTGAAGAGGACATTCAGAGCTTTCCAATGATACCATGTGTGTAGGGGCGGGCTTTTGGGAACTTTCTATTTCTTTGCAAGGAAAATGGTGTCCATTAAAAATAGGCCGCTTTTGGCTAAAGGGAAAGTAAATGCATAATACTTTAAAGTGGGAAATTATTGTCTTAAAACATCATCTTTATATGTTATTTCAATCTCTTCAGAGCACAATTAAACCATTTCTAAATGAATGTAACATTATTTAATTCCCATATTTAGGCGTTAAAGAAATGTCCTCTAAAATGGACATTGGTAGTGACATCTTCCATTTTGTTAGTATTTTTCTAGTCAGAAAGTCAGTATCAGAATCAGAAGGAGAGACACTTTACAGCACATTATTGATAAATAATCCTAGATGTGATGTTTGAGGAAGATGCTGAAGGTTCAGAGACCTCTTAAGATTCATTTCAAGCAGGAAAAGTAGAATCAGAATAAGCAGAACTTTTCCTATTGATGCATTTGTCGCCCCATGTGGAGCATGACTCTGATGTGTGTCTGAACTTTAATATTTCAACCAAAAATTAAATTAAGACTAAATTAATCCTATAGACATGAACACAATGTTTGTTTCCAGAGATAATAACCCATATTTCACACATCAGAACTATAAAATTAGTCAACTCTGGTGAAAGTTCTCAGTTGAGGGACCACATGTCATTCAAGCTTCAACTGCAAGTCCAGTTGCTTAAAACAAAATTGCTTTGACTTGAGATGACCTGCATGAATGATAATGGTCACAGACACATCCAGTTTCCACCTCAAACCAATAAAACACTCAGTGTAAACTCATAAATGCTCAAATTTACTAATTATTAAACTGATTGTTATGCTTTTTCATCCAGATTGATGATAGCAATTAAGGTACATTTTCAATGTACGGCCTTCCAATGTCCACTGTAATGGACACATTAAATCTTTAAAATAAAAAATAAAAATTCGAAAAAATGTTGTCAATCTCATTTTTTGCCTTCAAACAATTAGGGGAAGGAAAAAAAAAAAACAGATTTTTAAACTTTTTTCCCCTGGTAGTCAGGAGGATATGAGTAGCCATCTGTGGTCTTATATCATGGAAATTCCATGAAAATTATATTGTGAAATTTGTTCTTTGTAAAAAGCCTCAGATTTTCCAACAAATTAAAAACTGCATTTTGAGAAAAGTTTCAAATGTGAAACAAAATTAAGTCTTCAAAAAGCTTTTTTCCTCAAAACATGAGCCTGAAAATGGGGGGTCGTCTTATAATCAGGATCGTCTTATATTCGGGCTAATACGGTAATACATTTTCACAGTCAACATGCAACATTTAAGTGTAGGCCTGAAATAACTGGCTATGGTGTGCCTTTGATTAGGCTAGCTTATGTTAAATATCCAAATAGCCTATCCATTCATTCATCTTATTTTTGTGCCTTTTTGTTTCATTAATCATTTGTAGGCCTCCTTAAAACGGTTGTAGGCCTACTGCAATATAAAGAAACCTGCTGTTTCAGTGCAGTAGCCTGCATTATTATTAGACCTACTGCAGTAGGCTATTAGTGTGTTTTTGTAGGTGTGAATGCAGTCATTTACAGGAAACTGTGATACGGTTACACTCCTGGGGAAAAAATG
The DNA here is from genome assembly GCF_034702125.1 of Engraulis encrasicolus. NCBI lineage: Eukaryota > Metazoa > Chordata > Actinopteri > Clupeiformes > Engraulidae > Engraulis > Engraulis encrasicolus. The sequence continues at coordinate 10,550,282 of NC_085865.1, read as the reverse complement.
TTTTTACAGAAGGGCACAGTCTTTGCATCTCTGGTTACATTATTAAGGAGAGAGTTTGGGTCCTAGGCAGCAGCCAGATCAACTGTAAGACTATTGTAACACATTGGTGTGATACATCATTGGTTCCCAACCTGGGGGCCGGGCCCCCAGGGGGTCTCCTTGGTTGGCGGGGTCCTGCCACCGCGCCTTCAAGAAAATCCTGGGGGAAACCCTGACATTACAGGAAGAAAGAGGAAGAATCTGGTTCTTGACATTGCAGAGGAAGAGAGTGGTGTGGTAAGAGAAGCGTGTGGTTGTTTACATTAGGAAGCGTGTCGTTCTTGAGATTCTGAAAGTTTTAGGGCCTCCTCACACCGATGGCGACAAAGTGTGTAGCGCTGCTCCGACAAAGATTGCCAAAGAACCCTGCACACCGGCGCGGATGTCCGCGAATGTCCGCAGATGTTGACAGATGTTATGGCAGGGGTGGGGAACCTATGTCTCGAGGGCCGTTTGCGGCCCTTGAGGCCGTTTTATCCGGGCCCCCAACATAATTTTAATGTTATGCAGCTTCACATGAAATATGCCATATTTTGTAAAGTTTTTGTAAGTTATTTTCAGGGTATTTAGAGAAGGTCAGGTCTGTTTTAAGGTGACTGCCTTCAATATGGGCCTAAAATGCAGGGGGAAATCCTGATTTGTGTTCATAGTACGGCCCTCGGAAGACGTTTACGGCCCTTGGATGAATTTGAAGTGACCCTTCGTATGAAAAAGGTTCCCCACCCCTGTGTTATGGGAAGGCTCTATTTTTGTTAGAGATGTACAGGATCCAAGATCCGGTTCCGGATCCGGCAGGGTAATAGGGTTTTTCAGACTATCCGGATCCGGCAGGATCTTAAGCAGTGGATCCGGTATCCGGCAGTTACCTAAAAATCAGGATCTGGGGCATCTCTACTTTTTACGTAGCCTAGGCTTTTCAGTCAGTCTTTCACAACCCCAATTGCTGCATGTAATGAAAGCCCTTTGGAAGCGGCCATTGAAGGCAGTGTGGCAGTAAGCCAATGAGTCTTAAAAATAGTTTGCGCCAACATAATAAAAAGGGCCCACGTGTGCGAGTTGGCTATGTGTTTCAACCCTTTCGTAGGATCCGGTATCCGGTTCCGGATCCGGCAGGATCTTAAGCAGTGGATCCGGTATCCGGCAGGATCCTAAAAATCAGGATCCGGTGCATCTCTAATTTTTGTCAGAGCCGCCCATTGATTGCCCAGCATGCTCTGCTGTGATGAAAGTGGCCAGTCCTTGTTATGGCACATCGGCACCAGTGTGCGGGGGTAACCCAAATTGACGGAACCGATAATGCTCCACAGTGCTGTCAGTACCTGTGTGTGGAGGCCCTGGGGTCCTTACCAGTGATGCGCGGGCTGACCCGAAAGCAGCAGGCGCTTGCAATTAACTGCGGTCGACCGCAGGCACGGGTTATGAAATATTATTTTAAATGAAATTCGGGTCGGGTGCGGTCGGTCAGGACCTTTGAAATGATGCCGAATTTTAAAGTAGGCTATAGGCTAGCCAATAGGCTATAGTTTACTTTAGCAGACAGGGACATTTTTTGCGAAATAGATCAAAGTTTATATGGCTGAATACCTACGATGGTGCCACGCGCTCTGCAGGAGACTTAATGAGGCTCCTGCGTCGGCCGAATATCTTCTGCGCGCAACTGGTGCAGCAGGTGCAACCATTGAGTGCATTTTGAAGAACACAGAGGGTGCTCTCTAAACAGTGCAGTGATGGATATAGCCTACATATTTTCTTATACAATTGTAATGGTTTCGCGCTCATGGGTTGCTTACAGAGTTTGTTTTCATTTCCTGTGTCGTACCATGACTACGAGGCAATCCACTTGACGGCTGGCTCCGTCTGCTCACCAACCTACAGATTAATTTTCTCCATGTATCCAAACGACGATGTTACCGAAATAAACAGGTGACAGTCGGCAGTCCTCATTGCATGGCCTGGGTTCAAAAATCCAACATGTCCTGTTGAAATGCACAGCTGTCTTGTTCTTGACGCAAATTCCTTTTTTAAGACCTTTATTGACGTGATTGTGCTTTGCCAATGACGCTAGGATGTTCATAAAGACGCACGGCTACTATTTTCAAAGGCGGGTCGGGAAGCGGGCCGGGTCAATATTTTTTCATGAATATTTCTTGCGGGCAGGGCAAGCGGGCGGACTAGGGAAAAAAGCGGTCGGGTGTGTCTTGTTTTTTCGTCGACCCGCGCATCACTGGTCCTTGCCCCTTTACTTGGGTGGTTCTTGGCATTAGTAAGAGAGTGGTTTGGGAACAGCATGGTGGTCTGGCCACTACTTGGGCATTAGTAAGAGAGTGGGTTTGGGAACAGCATGGTGGTCTGGCCACTACTTGGACATTAGTAAGAGAGTGGGTTTGGGAACAGCATGGTGGTCTGGCCACTACTTGGGCATTAGTAAGAGAGTGGTTTGGGAACAGCATGGTGGTCTGGGCATTAGTAAGAGAGTGGTTTGGGAACAGCATGGTGGTCTGGCCACTACAGCCAGAGATTGCAGGGGGTCCGCGGAGGTTAAACTTTACAATTAGGCCAAATCTAATTTAAAATCGAATTAAAAACGTGTTTCGGTCCCAATTCAAGTCATTAAGGTATTGATTAGTCATTGTAATTAATCACTGTAATTAAACACTTAAATCATTTTTTTGTACGTAAACACGTGTAGAAGTTTGGGTTGTGCAGCTTGTCTTGGGCAGAGTTAAGGGGGTGCTTTAAGGCAGGGGTGGGGAACCTTTTTCATTCGAGGGGCCACTTCAAATTTCTCCAAGGGCCGTAAAAGTCCTCCGAGGGCCTTATTATGAACACAAACCAGGATTCCGCCTGCATTTTTTGCCTTTATTTAAAGCAGCCACCTTTAAAACAGACCCCACCTTCTCTAGGTACCCGGAATATGACTTAGGCCCTACTTGT
>NC_085865.1:10524809-10537309 GCF_034702125.1 Engraulis encrasicolus | reverse complement strand
TCCCAGCAGGAGTGAATTATTAGGTGTGACAAATTCAATGCAATCTTCCTGAACTTGTGCTCTTGCATCTATTGGCCTTTCATTAGCCAAGTTAGCGGCCATGTACACGAAAGTCTGGAATTCTCCCCATGTGAAGACACCATCTCCACCTAGATTGTGCAAGGCTCTCTTTACAGTCCGGACTGCTGCTTCGGCTGCTCCGTTTCTGTGAGGTGAGTCTGCAGGGTGAATCTTCCAGGACCACTTAGTGCCATGCTTAGCGGCCTTCTCTTCTATTCCTGACCTTTCCAGGTGCTCCAGGAATCGGTAGAGGTCATCGAGGGCTGGTTTGGCCCCCACAAAGTTTGTGCCTGGGTCAGACCATACCTTGCTCGGATGTCCTCTCAGTGACGTAAACCTTTGGTAGGCCAGCAGAAATCCTTCTGCTGACAAGTCGCTCACAATGTCTGCGTGGATGGCTCTTGATGCCATACAGCTAAAGACAACGCCCCAGACTTTTAGTCTCACTCTTTTCTTCACCTCGTCATTCACTTCGTAGGGCCCAAATAGGTCCACGGCTGTGAATTCAAAGGGAGCTGCTGGTCTGGACCGCTCTGGGGGTAAGTCACCCATCAGTTGTTGACAGTGCTTTGCCCTTGACTTCTTGCAGGGCACACAGTTTTCCATTACTCTGTTGGCGATTCGTCTTCCTTTGACTACCCAAGCCTTCCTTCTCATTCTTAGAAGTGCTCCTGCCACACCCTCATGGTTCACAGCATGAGCCTCCTGAGCGAGCAATGTGGATATCCATGCTTCATAAGGAAGGAGAGGCACTACTGCTTTGTCCTCCTTGAAGGCCTGGATTCTTCCTCCACACACGATGAGCCCATCTTCCTCTCTTATCGCCACTAGACGACTGAGGGTTGTGTCTGAGAAGGTTGCACTTGCTTGAGCTGCCAGGCAAAGGGATCTGAAGGCATACTCACGGTCTTCAGAAGTGAGTACAAGTGCTTCAGGTTCTTCTTTAGGGTGCGATTCTGTACTTGCGTTTTGATTGACAGCTTGGCACCTCAGGCTTAACCACTTGTTGGCTGCCTTTCTCACCCAAGCGACAACACCCACCAGTCTGGACAAGCTGCTGAATGTCTTTACATCCAGAAGATTCTCAACAGCTGAGCCAGCAGGTACTCGTCTTGGTGAGAGTCCATTGTGTCCTGCTACGTGGTTCGCACTAGACACATCTGAGGTTAATTGTGGTTGAATCGCATCAGCAGTTGGACTGACCTTGGACTGGGCGATCAAGTCCTGGTGCTTGTTGGTCTGAGCTCTGGTCATCACAGCTGAGAATGCCTTTCTCTGCATCTTGTTGATGTTTTCTCTGGCCTCAGTGACGACTTCACCAGCAGACTTTATTGGCCAGTCAGCCAATGGCTGTTTCAAGAACTCTGGTCCAGCTTGCCAAGACTCTTGGAGGTCTTTCAAGGTAGCACCCCTGGTGATGATGTCTGCAATGTTGAGGTTGCCAGGCACCCACCACCAGTCTTCAACAGGGGCAGACTGTTGAATCTCTCCAATCCTGTTAGCGAAAAAAGTCTGGTAGCCATAACTGTCCCGCTGAATGGCTCCCAGTACAGTTTGGCTATCCACTAGGTGGAACCAGCGGTCTATCTCCAACCGGCTATGCTTTTGCATGTACTTCCTGAGCCTTGCTGCAAAGACGGCGCCACAGACCTCTGCTTTAACAGCATCTCCTTTTTGGTCCAGTGGTGTCAGCTTGGCTTTGGATTCCACTAATCGGACGGCTACACCTTGGTCCGTTTCCCATCGAAGGTATAGCACAGCGCCATAGGAATTGTCACTCCCATCTGAAAAGGTGATAGCCCAGGGTTTTCCTTTCCTGCCTTGTGGTGTCAGACTTCTTTGGAAGGTGATCTGTCCTAACTGTGCATACTCTTGGAACAGCCTGATGGCCTCCTCCCTGAGGCCTTCAGAAAGTGGCTTGTCCCAGGTACCACTGGCCAGAGTCCCGCTTCCTGCCTCCTGAAAGGCTTTCCTGACAAGGATAGCACCCTTCTGCTTGAGTGGTGTGACCAGACCAATGGGGTCATAGAGCCCAGCTATCTGGCTCAGGAGCTCTCTTCGAGTCAGAGGATTAGGTGTGTTCGATCGGACTTCTTCCATTGGGAGGTCTTGGCCTGTCCTCATCTTTCCCCTTCTTTTTGAGAAGTTGATCGAAGACATCAAGTAGAGCTTATCGTCCTCCACCAGGTATCCAATGCCTAAGGCCTTGTTGTCCTCGTCCTTCATCTGGTTCGGCAACACGAGTGCTTTATTGGCGTTGGATGGAGGCTCTGTCTTGAGGAATACCTTGTTACCCTGATGCCTCCCACTTTGCCCTGACCGAACCCAGGGTTTCAGAGAGAAACCTCCAGCCTTCAGGATCTCCTCAATGTCATTGGTGATCTCCGTCAGACGGTCTGCATCGTTGTGAGACGTGAGTATGTCATCGACGTAGCTGCTCTCCTCCAATACTCTACGTGCCTCTTCCAGGTGAGAGAACTTGGGGAGCCTTGCTGTTTCTCGCATAGCCAGCTGTGCTATGCAACCAGCAGGCCTGTCACCTATATTCACTCGCGTGATTGCGAATTCTCCAATTTCCTCATCCTGCCGGTCTCTCCACAGGAATCTGTGCAAGTGCATCTCGCGCTCCTCTAGCCACACGGAATTATACATCTTTCGGATGTCTCCAATGGCTGCATGCACTCCAGTCCTGAATCTTAGCAGGACGGCTCTGATGGGGTTCAACACATCTGGGCCTTTCAGCAGTAGGTCATTCATGCTCACTCCTTTGAACTGCTGACTGCTGTTCCACACTAGGCGCACTGGGGTGGTGACAGAATGGGGATTTGGAGCTACTAGGTGGCTTACATACCAGACTGGTCCCTTCCAGGAATCAGTCATCTCCTTCGTGAGCCTCTTTGCTGCTCCACGCTCCACCATCTCGTGAACTTGAGCCGTGTAAGCAGCGAGCCACTCAGGTTCCTTCTGGAGTCTTTTCTCCGTTCTTAAGAAGGTGGCCTCAACTCCGCTCCGATTGTTGGGAAGGCAGACTGGATCTGTTATCCAAGGATATCTTGCATCCCAATGTGGAGTCTCAGCATGGTCATCACTGATGACATAAGTGAGGCCGTCCTTTATGATCTCAAGCTCCCTTTCTTCAGCGAGAGTCATCTCCTTTCCACCCGGCTGGCAGTGCCCGCACCTACAGCCACCACACTTGGGCTCACAGGCAGCACCGATGCTGTCCCAGCTCCACCACCTAAGGAACTCGCGGTGAGTCGCAGCCGTGTGCTTGGGTTCAACCTTGGTGTCTTGCAGCACTGCAGCAGGGATCTCTTCGTACTTGACAGCAGCTGTCCTCATGGAGCGAGCAAAGTGCGTCCTTGACCTGCGTGCAGCCACATCCACTTGCTCAAGCAGGTCAGGGTGAGCTCCGCCTACCATCTTTCCAAGAGGACTGTCCCACAGGACAAGATCGCCCACAACCTTCACACGCTGTGGAGCGAGTCTCCCCTCTCTGTGGCTTACAAGTAACTCAATCTCTTCAGGTCGCCTCAAGTCCTCAATGTCAACATCAGGAAAGAACACCTTCAACTGTTCTGGCTTCACCACCTGGTGGACTTTTGCAATCTCATTCAGGCCGTAACAGATGAGTTCGTGTGCTCTCTCCGTCCCCTTTGAGGTCTTGACTCGAACCCTCAGAAGGTATCTTTTTGTCGCTACTTTTGTAGTCATTCCACCTACGCCGTGTACAATCAGTGTAATCTTCTCACTCCTGAGGTTTAGCCTGTTAGCCGCTTTATGGGTTATATAATTCGTATCTGACGCGAGGTCGACGAGGGTACCAACTTTCTGCCCTGCGTTGGCGGTCACCTCCAAAAGCATCATGATGACAGGCAGCTCTGTCAACCCATACTCCTTCAGCAGGCCAGATTGACACTTGGTAGCACAGGCAACTTGTGACGTGTTGTTGGTGAAGGCCTTCCTGCACTTCTCCGCTAGGTCAGGTGACAGCTCGCTCAGGAACTCTTCTTGCTCCTCAGTGAAGTCCTTTTTGCTCTTGCTGTCTTTCTGTGATTTCTCAGTGCTCTGGCTTTTGACTTCACCTTTAGGGCAGAGGAAGAAGTGGTGATCTGCTTGGCCCTTCTTCTTGCAGTCTTTGTTCCTGCACAGGTAGGTATCTTTGCAGTCTTCTTTGCTTTTATGACACCCTAGGCACTCCCTGCACGCACCAATTTTCTTCACTGCACCTTCCTTTTCTGCCACTGTCAGCCTTTTAAACTTCTTGCAGAAGAACAGTTTGTTTTTGTGTTTGTCATCTCCACAAATAATGCACCCTTCATCAGCATCTTCTCTCTTTGTGGATTTAGTTGAGGCATATTTTTTGTTTACCTTCTTGTCTGTTTTCTCTTGTCTTTCCGACTTATCCATGTCCCTCAGGTGATCCAGCCTCTCGAAGATCTCTTCTTGCTTTTTCAGAAAACTGAGAAGCTTGTCGAAGTGATTATCTTCATCCACGAGATTCTTTGGATCGACCAAGTACATGAGCCAGTCCTTCTTTACGAACTCAGGAAGTTTGCTCTCTATGGACTTCACCATGAGCGGGTTTTTGATAGCTCCTGTACTTCCCAGGTCAGCTAGGTCAGTAAGCGCCTTCTCTATCGCTTGGATTAGGTCTACTACTTTCCTTGGTTGATTTCCCCTGACAGGTGGAATCTTCTCCAGCTCTTCCACTATCTCGAGAGCAATAGTGTATTTATTTCCGTACCTATTCTCCAGTACTCTGAGGATATCCTCTGCCGTGTTGTAAGATGACAGTCGAAGATCTTTGGATATTTTCTCATCCACACTGTTGAGCAGCTGTATCTTTTTCACTTCCGGAGAGCCCGTCGGTTCGCCTTGTTTTTGGAGGCTTAGCCAATCCACTCTCCAACGGTGAAAGTCTCTCTTACAGCCACTAAAGACTGGCAGCTGTGCTGGTTTGAACTTGATGATCGGCACTGTTTGTGCAGGTTGCACTGTGGTCGGAACAGAAGGCTTCTTTTTATCTTCATCCATCCTCCGTGCTCTTATGAATTCTGCCTTTTTAATTTCAAGTGCTGTACATGCTGATTTCAAGGCCTTAAATCGCTCCTTGTACTCATCATCGGCTGTAGGGATCCATTTTTCCCACATCACCATTGTACTGCAAGCTTCCTTGGTTAGGTTGTCCAATACAGCAAGGTGCACTTCATAGGCTTCACAGTTATAGCTTTCAACAGTTATTTTGTCTGCTTGTGAGCAAGCCTTCTCTGCTTCATCAAAAGCTGTTTGCAGTGCATGGTGTCCATATCTGGTCCATAAATTTGTCTGTACAGTGGATTTTAACTCGGCAAACTTATGCTGGCATTCATTGGTAACCATTTCAATATTAGACTTTTTATCCTCATCAAGCTCAACTTCTTCGCCATCTGCTTTGCTGGCTTCAAGCTCTGCTTCTAGTCCAGCTTTGTAATCATCATTTGTGTCAAAAACACGACGTGCATCAATAGAAAGTTTGGCAAATTCACTTTTGAGCTCTAATTCAGTCATATCACCAGCACTTCTCTTGAGGTAATTCACTTGCTTAGTGAATGAGGTCCTTGCAGTAGTCCTCTCTCTCTTTAATTGATCCACCGATTTGCCTAGTGCATCTTCAGCCATCTTGTTTTTGTGATATTTCTATGCTCAAACACTTGCTGCCTTGGTATGATATTTTCTGGACACACTGAAGCCTTTAATCTCCTTGTCCTCAAAGCACTACTGCCTCTTCATCATCAACTGGCACGGCAATGTATTTAATCTTGCACAGTATTCTCACACGGATGGTTGTCGATAGCTGGCATATGGTTTTAAACTGCTGGCACTTGGTTTTCAACTGTCAAGTTTCCCGGGGAATTATATTTAAAATCAGCCAAAACTTGAAAAAGGCATAAGCCGTTCAGGGTTGCAATCATGGGATCAACTCAGATTCTTCCTTTCTTGATTTTTATTAACAGAAGAGTTCAGAAGTAATCAGAAGAAGTCAGAATCAGGTTGAAAACCTTTAAAATAAAGACAAAAGGACACCATATAAACTACTAAATTCCCTAATAGCAACGAAATGAGCAAGAATCAGAGCTATCTACATCTTAGCTACATGAATCTTAACATTTCCAAGCAATGAAAAACGAATTACAATCTTACTTCTAGCAACATACATTTTAAATATCAACAAATTCCTTTCCTACATGAAATGACATAAAACATGAAATAACTCACCAGTGGCCTCCCCGAACTGCTTACATTTCAAATAAACCCCTTCATTAACTTCCAAGCATCACATTTCACTCCACTGGTGTGCTCCTTCAAAGTTAGCAGAATGACAATGCAAAAATCCTGCTCTCATTAGCTACTTCCTGTTCCTATTGCTAAACAGGTGTCAACATAAAAGTCCCATAAGAGTCTCATGAGTTTCAATGTAAAAGTCCATTTTTTTTTTCAAAAGGATACAGCCTGGATTCAGCAGCACACACCGCAATCACATTGTGAGACCACGCTGGGCATGATTGAGCTCTCCTCTCTCACCTCATAAATATCAATCCACCCTCCATTTACTGCTGCGCCTCGCACACACACACACACACATACACACACACACACACACACACACACACACACACACACACACACTAGTCTGCGTGCTTGATTAGCGTTAATATTCGCCGGTGACTCTTTTCCCTCGCGCGCCTCCTCACCGTCCATCCTGATTGGTGGAAAATGAGGTGATCGCCACGGCGACCCCGCCATCACTAATTGGATTCCTATTGGGCCTCGATTACGAGCGAATGAGGAGGGAACAAAGGTAATGGCTTAGAGAAGAGGGGGATGAATAAAAGTCAAGAGAGAGGAGAGGAGAGGAGAGGAGAGCAGAGGAGAGCAGAGGAGAGGAGAGGGGAGGAGAGGAGAGGGGAGGGTAGGGTAGGAGAGGGTAGGAGAGGGGAGGAGAGGAGAGGAGAGGAGAGGAGAGGAGAGGAGAGGAGAGGAGAGCAGAGCAGAGCAGAGCAGAGGAGAGCACAATAGAGGCGTGGAGTGGAGAGCAGAGGAGAGCAGAGGAGAGGAGAGGAGAGGAGAGGAGAGCAGAGCAGAGCAGAGGAGAGCAGAGCAGAGGGTATGGTAGGAGAGGGGAGCAGAGGAGAGGAGAGGACCGCAGAGGAGATGAGAGGAGAGCATAGAGGAGGAGAGCAGAGCAGAGGAGAGGAGAGCAGAGCAGAGAAGAGGGGGTGAATAGAAGGAAAGAGAGAGGAGAGGAGAGGAGAGGAGAGGAGAGGAAAGGAGAGGAGAGCAGAGCAGAGGAGAGGAGAGGAGAGGAGAGGAAAGCAGAGGGGAGGGTAGGAGAGGAGATGAGAGCAGAGCAGACGAGAGCAGAGGGGAGGGGAGGGTAGGAGAGGAGAGGTGAGGAGAGGAGGAACAGACATAATGGATTTGGAAAGAAGAGAGGTAGAGTGGCAGAGGAGAGGAGTAGTTGGAAGGGATGAGCAAGTAAACAGTGACGCCAGCTGACATTGAAGACTTAATGGAGGTCATCCTTCATAACCCTTCTATCTTCTTCGCCTGCCAGTTGTAATTGAGTAATTAGAGAACAGAATCCTATTGTTATATTCTATTCTTGTCTAATATATTCTATTCTATTCTATTCTGTTGTATTCTATTATATTCTATTCTATTCTATTCTATTCTATTCTGTTTTATTCTATTCTATTCTATTCTATTCTATTCTATTCTATTCTATTCTATTCTATTCTATTCTATTCTATTCTATTCTATTCTATTCTGTCGTATTCTATTCTAATCTATTCTATTCTATTATATTCTATTCTATTCTATTCTCCTCTTCTATTCTCTGTATTCCTCTATTGTTCTTGGTAGGCAGTCGTGATGAAGAACTCGTCATTACCAAGAGTTACAACCACTTTTGTTCAAGAGGAAATATTTGTTTCAATTTTATATGTCAATGAATGTGAGTTTGTGCTTCACATGCGAAATTCTACGATAACTTTTGACAATTTTAAGTCTAATATAATGTGGCAGAATCAAATGTCTTAAAGTGATATTGTCCCATTTTTGGAAATAAGCCTATTTTACACCTCCCCTTGAGTTAAACGATTGGGATTTACCTTTCTCCTGTACTTTCAACCGGCCTCTGAGTATGGCAGTGCAAATTTTACCTCCAAGCTAGCCATTACAGTTTTTCTCAATTGGTTTTGTACATTTCTCACAACAGAATGATGATTCACAAAAGTCTTTGTTCAATTGTGACTTCCTGGTGTTACCTGTGCACATGGTCAAATCAGTTTCTCATTGTTTTCGGCATATAGCAAATGCTCTCGTCCACCATGCCATGGCTGTGTACAATTCTCAGTGATTTCGTACATTATCAATTGCTTTTGTCGTATCACTCAAAAAGCTTTGTCACTGAATGCATGAAACTATCTCAATCTTATCTGATCAATGTAATATAAAACTGAATTTACAACATTTCCCATCCAATCTAAACAACATTTCGCTTCAGAAAAGATCCTCAAGAGTGTACTATTCAATTGACAACATGTTGTCCATACACTATGACACAATGACTAACCATTCTGCTGGCGCTCATACGTTCATTGACACAAAAACTTGGTTTTGAAAGACAAATAAGGGTTTTGAGCAAGAGACTCGGTTTTGCAGGTTATCCACCGTGTTTTGCCATTTGTTAAAGCTGTTTTGAGAATGAATATTATGTTTTGCAAATTGCGAGAGAGATTCGAGAAATGTACAAAACCAATTGAGAAATACTGTAACATTGAGTCCTATGAGACCAGCTGGCGGCTAAATGGTCTGGTCAGGTTCCAGTGGGTCATCCATTGGTGTGACATGACACAGCGTTTCATGTGAGCACCGGTCAGTTTTCTGTGGGATGCCAAAGGCTATAGCATGACACAGCGCTTCATGCAAACGCTGGTTATGTTTCAGTGGGAGGCCAATGGCTTTGACATGACATGGCGTTTCATGTGAGCATGGATCAGGTGTCACAGCGCCCCACAGCGTTCAGTGTCAGGGGCAAAGCTAAGGACTGAGCAGCAGGGCATTTGCCCCAGGGCCCGGGTCGCAGGGCATTCCCATATTGGTGGTGGGGGTCCTATTGTGACCTTGGCAGGCCGTATGGGGGGCCTTATCAGTGTCTTGCCCTGGGACGCTGTGTGCAATTGTTCCACCACTGTTCAGTGTAATAGAGAGTCTACCATCTGACAACTCACTTACAGCAGCACAGTTGCACAGCACATTCCCATAGGTCAGTAGTCGCTTCTTACAGCATGTAGCGTTGTCTGTCTCTCTCCCTCTCTGGCTCTGTACATATGTCTTTGTTACTTTCTCTCTCTCTCTCTCTCTCTCGCACGCGCACGCTCTCTCTCTATCTATCTATCTATCTATCTCTTTCATGTCGCACATATACACACACACACACACACATCTCCTCACCTTTCCCGATTCCCTTTTCCTGTGGAAACGTACAGCTATACTAAACTAGAATGAACCACAGCATCCGGACATCCGCTTCTCATTCTACACAATGTCATGTCCGTAACTACTGTCAAAATACTGACAAGACTGTGTGTGTGTGTGTGTGTGTGTGTGTGTGTGTGTGTGTGTGTGTGTGTGTGTGTGTGTGTGTGTGTGTGTGTGTGTGTGTGTGTGCGCGTGTGTGCGCGTGTGTGTGAGTGTGTGTGTGTGTGTGTGTGTGTGTGTGCGCGTGTGTGTGTGTGTGTGTGTGTGTGTACGGGCGCGTGTGTGGGTAGGTGTGTGTGTGTGTGTTCAATGGGCTTATAGCAGGCACTTAATAGGATGGGAGGAGAGGACACGAATAGAGGGGGAAAGGAGGATGAAAGAACGGAAAGAGGAATGGAAGAGAAAAGAAAAGAAAAGAAAAGAAAAGAAAAAGGCACTTAATAGGGTGGGAGGAGAGGGCACGGACAGAAGAGGTGAGGAGAATGAAAGAGGGAGGAACAGGAAGGGAACAGAAGAGAAAAGAAAAAGGCACAGTAGGCTAATTTTCTGGCCACAGATTTCATCAAGCGGTGTTGGTACTCTGGGGAGACAGGGAGCTAGCGTAGCCAAGCTAGCGTAACTAGAGTTGACATTGGCTGATTATAGCTGATCAGGACTTTGGTCGGCCCCCCTCCCTTTTGTGTGTGTGTGTGTGTGTGTGTGTGTGTGTGTGTGTGTGTGTGTGTGTGTGTGTGTGTGTGTGTGTGTGTGTGTGTGTGTGTGTGTGTGTGTGTGTGTGTGTGCGCGCACTCGCATGTGTATGTGTGTGTGTGTGTATGCGTGTGTGCATGTTTGTGATGGCTGATCAAGATCCCCCCGTTAGTGCTGGAAGGTGATCAGCGATGCACAGAGAATCGACCCAGACCTCTTAGATGGGACGAGGGGGGGGGTGCAGCCGTAGATAGGGGGTCCTGGGGGATGCAGTCAGAGAGCTGATGTGGTGGTGATGGTGGTGTGGTGTTGGTGTGGTGGTGATGTGGTGGTGATGTGGTGGTGATGTGGTGGTGTGGTGGTGTGGTGGTGATGAGAGTGGGAGAGGGGGTGTGGGTTAGAGAAGTGGTTGGTGTGAAGGAGTGTGGGGGGTCCCAGGCAGATTGAGCCATTGCAGAAAAGGTCATTGGGATAAAGCGTGAGAGTCATGGGAAGAGAGAGGGAAGAGAGAGAGAGAGAGGGAGAGAGAGAATGAGAGAAGCGGGGAGGAAAAGACTCGCATGAAGGGATTTAGAGGGAAAGGGTACACAGTAGAATCGACCCCTATACCTCATGGATACACGGGTGGGAGGGGGCGCTAGTCAGGGCTGGATTAATGCACAGGCTAGATATGGCTGCAGCCTAGGGGCCCCCACCTGCCAGGGGGCCCCTGATTGGCCAGAAGTGAAAAAATGCAGAATTTTGGCCCAATGCAATATTGAAAAATGCATCTACAGTACAGTACAGTTGGTAGACAAGTTGTCCTCAATTCCTAGCTCGTAATTATGAGATTGTCTATGTAACTTTACAGGAAAATTTGCCTTTCAGGGGGCCCCACAACAACCTGTAGCCTAGGGGCCGCAGGCAATGTTAATCCAGCCCTGGCGGTAATAAAGAGTGGCCCTTGCTGAGGATGGAAGGCAAGAGATTGAGCAGTTTGCAGAGAAGGTCAACGGGAACGGGTGCGAGATACATGGGAAAGGAAAAGAGATAGACAGGGTGGGGGGGGGTGCAGATACATTGGAACAGTGTTGGAGAGATGGGGAATACATGCACACACAATCGACCCACACTGCTTTGATGCAGGGGGAGGATGAGGAATTGGATGGGGGGGGGGGGGGGTGTATGGTGGGAAAGCTGAAAGGAGATAAGGGTGTGTCAGTCTCAGGGGACGGAGCAGGTACTTGCACTCTGCAGTGTTAATTTGACACATAAAGTGTGAAAGATGAACACCCATAGTGTAGGTCTGACTACTTATTAAGTGTTGAATTAACAATGTGCAGTTTTGTCTGCGCTGTGTACTGTGTGTATAAACACTGCAGGACGAGAGCGATTCATAGGGCAGGTGCAAGATGGGGAGCAGTGTTGCCAGATGGAAAATCTTGAACTATTGTAGTGTACCAAAACCTCAAAATTATTGTTTTTGGGGGCTTTTGGGGGGGAATTATCGTACACGGACGAAATGGTTGTTTCAAGGCAACCAAATGAACTGAATGAAAACTCTGAAATACCGGTACTGTACATCATGTGTTTTTGAACAGAAGACCAAATTATGGTACAAATACTATTATTATCGTACATCTGGCAACAGTTTTTTTTTTGTGAGACAGGATAGTGAAGGAGAGACAGGAAGTGAGCTGGGAGAGAGAGATGGGGAAGGAAAGGCAAAGGACCTGGACCGGGAATCGAACCCGGATCGGCTGAGTGGTAAACGTGTGCCCTACCATATCAGCCACAGTAGGGCCACACATCTGGCAACACTGATGGGGAGGGAGTTTGAAGCATGGTGGGTCTGAGGGATGGGACAGATAGAGAGACAATGTCAATTTTCTTCTTGGAGCAGGCGTCACTCTTAATTATTTCAGTCTCTGAGGGTGCTGGCCCAAATTTCAAATTCAATGTTTCAAGAAGGAGGCCGCACCTTGCATAGTAGTGTTTTTTATTGCACAGACGCGTTTCGGGCACACGCCGAAACCTGTCTGTGCAATAAAAAACACTACTATGTAAGGTGCGGCCTCCTTCTTGAAACAGATAGAGAGACAGGAATAGGGTATAAGCTACAGTACATCAGAACTAGCTCGACAGGCCAGACCTTTTTTTTTAAAAATTACTTTGTATGAACGATTACACTTGTCTCACACTGTAAGACACATACTTATTTTCCGGAACTGCAGATGGAGGTGAGG
>NC_085865.1:10482309-10519809 GCF_034702125.1 Engraulis encrasicolus | reverse complement strand
ACTCGCACACCAGCAGCCGATGCAATAATTGATTTATTGCTTTACATATGTACAAGTGATCACTTGTACATATGTAAAGCAATAAATCAATTATTGCATCGGCTGCTGGTGTGCGAGTTCCACTCTTTGCTTCTCTGTATATTATACCCCATTAGCTTAAAGTGATACTGTCCCATTTTTGGAAATAAGCTCATATCACACCTCCCCTTTAGTTAAATAATAGAGTTTTACCTTTCCCCTGTACTTCCTTCCGTTCTTTGAGTACGGCAGTGCAAATCTTGCCTCCAAGCTAGCAGTTAACATTGAGTCCTATGAGACCAGTTAGCCGCCAGCTGGTCTCATAGGACTCAATGTTAACTGCTAGCATGGAGGTAAGATTTGCACTGCCGTACTCAGAGAAAGGTAAAACTCAATTATTTAACTCAAGGGGAGGTGTAGTATGATCTTATTTCCAAAAATGGGACAGTATCACTTTAAAGCAGCTGGTATTCTTCCTGGGGTCTATTATAAATCCAAATGACATATAAGAGTGATTCTCTAATTCGCCTACACTTTTAAGTCCGTGGATTTTATTTGGCATCCAAGGATGTTTTGGACATTAGAAAACATTTATCTTTCATATAATACAGAAAGTGTAGATATAGCATTATTTCCCTCAGCAAGAATGAATATTTAATACTGGTTTTGGGCGTTTTCATGCCGTCCTGTTTTCCAAATGTCAGATTCAGTCTTCATATTAGCATGTAAAGAAACTTGTTTTGCCCAAGACGATTGCAAATGTTGATTCACAGTAATCATCACAATATGACAAAACTGTCAGAAAGACCACTGTCCTTTCCATTATACATGAAATTTGCCATTTTGTGTGTGTCCACGAAAACTGTGTTAACCGTGTCACGGTCTGAAACCTCCTCCATAAATCAGTAATGGTTTGGTCTTAGGCCATACGAATAACATCACGTGATGTCATAACCTGCTTGGCAGGATACAGGAAGACTTTTTGGTAAATTTTGAGCTCCATCCTTCCATAATTTAATCCATTCTTTTTCATGTTCTCATAGCGGGAAAATTGCCTGTCAACTGTGTTATCAACATATTCATAAGAATCTAAATTAGAAATCACATGTAGAAAAACACAGATAAAGCATACAGATACATGAATTGATTAAGGTGTTGTGGTGGAACTTCTGAGGTCCTCAGTTAGCACAACACCATAAAAATGGCTGAAATGTCAACGGTGTTACCGTCAATGGTGTTACAATTAAGTATGACAGTCAGGGTTGCCAGATGAGGCTGATTATTTCCAGCCCAAAAAATGTTCAAAATCCGCCCTAAAAACCCGCCCAATTCTATTGATTTATATGGCAGTGGGAAGGTTTTTCTGATAGATGCCATTTTTACCCGCACACGGCCATCCTAAGCAGCCCAATTGGGCGGGAACCAGCCCAATCTGGCAACACTGATGACAGTTGAGGAGGAGTATGTTTTTGCCAATTTATATCCATATTGACAGACAAACAAACAAAATAATTTGTGTTCTAGGGAGATGGGTTTGTCTGCTCTGTTTTTTCTCCTAAAAAAGTGCCGACTTGTTCCCCTGCACTGTTGACCGTAACACAGTTGAGTAACACGGTTAACTGTTTTGAAAGTGTTTTTGCGCTATTGATCCCTTATGTGTTGGAAAAATCCTATGAACATACACTAGGGATTATCTCTGGAGAAGGAAGTCTTGTGTAAGGAGGGTGACTATATTCAAATCAGGCGTTACAGGGATTTATGATGAAAAATGTGTCAGTCTGTATCACAGTGACTCATAAAATCCTACTTATGAAGCTCAACAATCACATTTTCTATATCAGTTGCACAGATTAATGACAACATTACTGCTAAGGGACATAAGCACTTTCAAACATATATTGTTTCAACTCTGTAGTATTTTTATATATGTTTGAAATGACATAGTATTTGTCCATAACACTGTTGACAAAATAATTAAGCAAATGTTCGCTTTCATTAGAGTATTTATCAAATGATTTAAGATTAAGCTTGGCAATTTGTTTGTTTGGAAGCTTAAATATATACACTATGTAAACATCTAGGTCATTTAGTTGAAAAAAAGTACTGATAATTGACATTTTGCTTTTGCCAAAAGCGTAGGGGAATCGTAGAATCACTCATAAATATAGGAATCCCACAGGATGACAATGGACATGACATACATAGGTCAATGGTATCTTAGTAGTAGCACAGGTCAGGGTGTTACAACAACAGCTAATAACAATATTGTATGGATTAAATGAGGATTGTTTGTGTCTTTTGTAGTGAATTATCTAAGAAGTATATCCATTGCAGTACATTAGTTACTAAGTAATTACTAATTAATGTATGTATAGCTGTGATTGCACCACCTGACCTCTGAGCCCAAAAAAAACTTCATTGACCCACACACAGTATATTAAGAATATATAATATAATACTAAGAACACAAAAAATACAAAAACAGACAAAAACATAGCAGCTGCATCACGCAAAGCTGACATTTAGATAACTTTTAACTTGCATTTTGAAGGTGACCTTGAAACCCGAGGTGGAGCTGGAGCTGAAGGTCGTGCTGACCCCTGACCCAGGGGTGAAGATCAGGCCGGTCGCCGAGGTCAGAGGCATATCGAGCGGAGACGCTAGCGGCTACACCAGTAGCAGCGGCGCTGATGAATATGGCACCTGCGACGACGGCCTCGGCGGCGGCAAGTCTTCCACGTCCCCGAGCGCGGGCAGCAGCAGCGCCAGTCGCCTGAGAGGCCTGAAGCCTCCTCCGCCGCTGCAACTGCTGGACCCGAGCCAGCCGACCCCTCCTGAGACCGGGTCGGAGGTCACCACCCTCAACCTCGTCTCCACCAACCCCAGCAGCGACACCCTGGCCGGGGAAGAGCAGCAGCAGGAGGAGGAGGAGGAAAATGGAGAGGGGGAGGGGGGCAGAGAGAAGGGGGACGGAGGAGAGAAAGAGGGAGAGGGGGAGGGGGAAGAGGACTTTCTCCAGGTGGCTGAAAGCATCCGTAGCTCCATACGGGGCGCCCACACGGGCAAGACCAAGGACCTGAGGGTGAACTTCGCGGAGTCTTCGCCAGGCGAGGGGGAGACGGAGGAGGCACCGCTAATGATGACGCCGACCCATTTGCCCCTGACGACGATGACGATGACGACCACGACGACAGAGGAGTTGCCTCTGGTTACGGACGAGGCGCCCCCAACGCCCCCCAGCACCTGTTCCCCAGGTGACGTCAGTAGCTCCTCCCTGTGTCCCGAGGGGGAGGAGCCACTAGCACACCTGGGCCAGGTGAGGGACACTCGGGATCTCTCCAAGATGGCACCCATCCTGGGGCAGCTCATCGGCGACGGGGAGGGGGGGTACGGGAACCTGACGCCAGAGAACTCGGAGGAAATGCTGAAGGTCGAGGAGGAGGAGGAGGAGGAGGAGGAGGAGGAAGGGAGGAAGAGGGGGATAATGGAAGCCTCGTCCTCCTCCTCGCCGAAGGCCGCCTCGCACAACTGCACCAACCAGGCAGGAGAGGACAAAACCGACAGCAACCAAAGTGGACACAACAAAGTGGAGAACCACATGTTTACACCGGAGATACACATTGTTCCTGGGGAGGGGGAGACCACCACAACGCTGGAGACAAGCATGTGACTCTAAAAGAAGTGGTGGTGATGGTGGTGGGGGGGGGGGAGAGACATGCAGACCTGACCTACTATGGATACTACGCATACTGTACTGGGAGGGGCACATAGCTGCACTGAGAGTGGTATTTTTGCATGGCATGGCAAGTCCCTTTTAAATGTGTCGTTGTTTGATATGAATATAATGCGTGACTGCAGACACTGCAGGACAGACCTGTGTGTGAGGAGACTGAAAGCGAGCGAGGAGGACGGTGGCCCGGAGGGCTCACAAAAAACAGAGCATATCTATCCATTTATGAGGATGCTTTCAATCTTAAGACTATATTTGAACTTTCTGATTTATTTTATGTTCATGGTTTTTGGGTTTCTCCTTTTTTTTTTAGAGACAGTGAGAAATGCACAGAGGGATGAATCTTTAAAAAGAAAAAAACAAAGCATGCATTTAAAAAAAAAATGTCATTTTACGGTGCTTTGTCTGTGGAAAGCACTCCAGTGTAAATACTGTATGAGGGTGGGCAACAGCAGCGCAGAGGCAGCGCCGTGAACAACAGGACAGGACTGTTTCTCAAAGGTTCATGTTTAAATCATTGAAAAGCTGAGGTGATGAGGGGGAGGGGGTGGGGGCAGCGAAGAAGAGCGAGGAGGTGCATCGTAGCTACGTATTAAAAACATATCATAACTTCCTGTTGGAATGCAAACTCGTGTACCATGATGCAGATTACAAGTGTTTATTGTTTTTTTTTGTGTTGTCGAGGTGTCATCCACACACTGTTAACAATGTTATCATGTGGTTTTTGGTTGCCATGGTGATTACTGTCATTTGATGCCCAAGTGAATAGGTCATATCAAGATGTTCAGAGTGAGACCCCTTTGACCAGAATCTCTAAAGGTTCCCTCAATTGAAAATCACATCCTGCATAAAAAAAGTGTACAATTGTAGCTGCCAAATACATGAGGAAGTCATCCGTAATGTGCATATACAGTAGAAGCTTCTGAATGTTTTAGAGAACCGAAGTTGTCTATAGTATGTAGTAAATAAAACTAGGTGAATTATTAAAAATCTCAGCCCTTTAAAAGTTTGAAAAGTTTGCAGAACCGACAAAAGCCTATCTCTAGTTCGATAGCGTTCGTTGTCTTCAGACTCCCTGTGAAAAATAGCCCTTGTGTACCTGAGTGTAAATCTTTCCCTTGACTGCACATAAATCATAGGAATAGATAGCTAGCTGCTTCTATGTGACGCAGATAGGACACGTCTGTCTCCCTAGAGAGACCAATTACCAAGCCCGTACTGTAGTTCTGGTTGTTAAATCTTGCATACAAAGTCGCAGGTCATGGCATTCAACGACTGTACTTTTTCCCACAGAATGAGGTAGTATTTTTGTTACTATGTACTGTCGTAAGACCAAGCACATAGTGTGTTTTTTTTCTTACTGTAAGAGTGTGTCATAGTCTATCCATGTTGTTCTTCAACCAAAAGCAGATATATGTATTATACTGCATGCAATTGTAACCTTGTTTTTTTGGGGGGTTTTTGGTCACTTTGGTAACACTTTATAATAATGTCTGCTTAGTAAAGACTTAGTAAATAATTTACTAATGATGAACGAAACATTAACAAATGTTTTTTTATCATTAACTAAGTTTTATTAATGCTTTACAAAATATCTACAAATAATATATACAAGATTTTACATACCTTATAACAGAGTATTTTATTCATTTACAAGCAATTTGTAAATGTTTGATAAATATAAGATATTAACATAACATTCCCTAGTCATTTACAAACATTTGTTAACAGTTCCTAGCCATTTACAAACATTTGTTAATGTTTTGTTCATCAATAGTTAATTCTTTATTAAGTCTTTATAATGCTTTTTTGCATCCATTATTATAAAGTGTTAACGGGGTTTTTGTGGGTTTTTTTTATTTTCCTCATGTTTGGTGTCAGTCAGTCTACTGTGTTCATATCACCATATTCAGGCATACCAGTCCTCATCTTGTTCTGTCATACAGTACCTTTGAGTGTTAAAGATGATTTCAAATCACAGTAGTTTCTTAAAATGTGAATACTGATGTTACATTATGCTCAACTCAATTTCAATCAAAACTTTTAAAGCCCAAAGTTTTACCTTTTTTGTCAATGAATGAGAATATATTCTATATTTAATGTTGCCTTTTATTCCTACACTGCTGGAGAGAGGATTTGTATATTTTCTGTTGCTTTGGCATGACGTTGAGTGCTCAAACTGTTTGCTTTCTACAGTACCGCATGAAGTAGGAGAGAAAGGGGGAGGGGGAAGGGGTAGGGTTGGCAAACTGAACAAACGTGTTGGTTTTCCCTTGTCAAGTGGAGTGGAGACGTGCAATACAGCATAAACTGCTATCTATGCAGGCCAAGAGTTGTGGCACTCTATTTGCTGTCCAGTGAATTTGTGAGTGTACAGTACAGGCATAAACCACACTTGTATTTTTCAGAAGATGTATCTTTAATATTTGAAACGTTACAACTCAAAATACGAACTTCGAAATTGAAACTTCTGTTTTCCAGCAGGAGCGTGTGTGGCTGACAGCTATACTGTACTTGGCGTCAGTCCTCCTCCTGTCGTTGGAAGTAAGGACTACTCCAACAAGAGCGCCTTTTTATCTAAGTCTCTACTAAAAAAAGGCTTTCGTAGGCTAACCTCTGAAATAACTATTTACTTTTAATGATTTAAATGGCCTCACACAAAGTAAGTATTTTTGTTTTTGTGAATCAATGTTGACAATGATTCTATTTTTTCTAAACCAAAATCAAGCACGACCACGATTTCCTGCCAAGTGGCCGTAGAAATGGCCCGTAGCTTCTTCATAACGCGACCCTTATGAAAAGGCTACCCGTCTTTCGGCTTTGTTCATATAGCACTGTACAGAAAAATTCTAATTTTTATAGGATAAAAATCAGGTCTTTATGTAATAGATTCAAGTAATATAATTGAGTTCTCAGGTTTTCTATAAAAAAAAATGTTCTGATAGGGGTAGAACTCTTTCTGTTTGTTGTTTGTTGTTGTTGTTTATTCATCTTTTTGCAGGTAGCACCGGGTCTTTGTTTATTTATGTTGTTTTTATGTTGTCAAATACTGTACTCATTGATGTCTTTCGATATCCAAGGAGCAGCATGGCAAATGCAACTCCTTCAGTCTATCCATATCTGTGTCCGAGTCGAGGACTGTGAGCTAAAAGCACCACAACACTAACGCGTGAGGTGACGAGGAGTGACACCCATCGTCCTCACCACTTCATCTATTTGCACATTGGGCAGAGAGGTCACGCCCGGCCGTCCTATAGAGCGAGGACCTCAAATGGTTAACACTGGACAACCAGTCTGGACAAGCCTCGTATGCTGATGACATAGGCCCTGTGTGATCCTATGTGATGTACGTCACAACACACACGTCATAACACTGGTGGCGTCATCTCATCTCAGTGAACGCCCGTCATCCTAAAGGCGGAAAAAAGAAAAGGATGTCACGTTGCGTCGCCCACGAGCGAGCTCTGATCAAAGTCTTTCCATAATAGGAGAGGAACAGGTCCACTCTGCTCTTCCACGCCTGTAGAGGTCCTCGCTGAGCTGCCAGGGTTGGTACCCTCCACACCTGTAGAGGTCCTCCCTGAGCTGCCGGGGTTGGTACCCTACATTACATAGCCATGTCCTGTATGCAGCAATGTCTTGTATAGGCCTACAGCCATGTCCTGTTGTAGGACTTAGCTGCCATATTTGGTACTTAATACACATATGGCGGTTCGAACCAGAGACACTCCTGTTTATGATTAAAAAAAAAAAACTTTGGCACACCACAGATGCTGTATGAGGTGGGGGGATGGCAAAGAGGCTGGGGGCCATCCCACAAGGGCAATGCATCATTATGCACACACAAGATTCATGCAACAGTCACACAACATTCAGGCAACATTCACACAACATTCATGCAACAGTCACACAACATCCATGCAACATTCATGCAACAGTTACACAACATCCATGCAACATTCGCACGACATCCATGCAACATTCACACAACAATCATGCAACATTCGCACGACATTCACACACAACATTCGTGCAACATTCGCACAACATTCGCACAACATTGTCATCATGTACACTACTGGACCTGTTTGTTTTCTTCTTTCTCTCCACTTGTCAAACGTTGTTTGTTGCAACTGACTGAATGAAACAGAGACACAGATAAGAGAGACAACCCATTCATTGGCTGGTGGTGTCTGTGTGATGTGATGCTCGTTTGTCTATAAACGTGTAAGAATGTGCACCAGAGCTGTGGACTCATTATCCCCAGGCCCCATATGGTGTTACATGGATTTATGTCTTTGTTTATGCCTGTCTATTTATCACCTTGTCTTTTCCAGAGTAAGATACGATACTTTTCTTTTCAACCTCAGCTTATTCCTTACCTTATTTATTTAAAGATGTGTCAATTGTTTGTCTCAACTGTTTTGTCTCTCTATTTTCCCCATGTGTATGTATTTGACATCTCCATGTGAGTTATGAACATAAACACATCTTATTGCAATGGATGGGGCCCATCATGGGGTGTGGGGGTGGGGGGGGGGGGGTTGTTTAAATCCAAAATCCACCAGAGAAGATTTGGTTCTGACATTAAAAAGGTGAAGAGCAGAGAAGCAGTCTGGGTTTAGTGACATATAAAACATAGTAACATTAAAAATGATGTGAGTTCTAAATTGACAGTGCTGGGTTTGATTTTGTTCTGAGATTAAACAGGAGTGTGAGTGCACCTGAGGGGCTTTACTTCTGTCATTATAATGATGCATCATGGGATGGGTTCGGTTTTAAAGAGGGGTCACCGCACACTGCTTCAAAATGACTGACTTCTTGAGAGCGGACAGCGCGTTGTTTTGGGTGTAGCGTCAGTAATTTCTTGTATTTGGCTCTAATATTAAAATGATTCACCACCAGGATGGGTTCCGTTCAAATCTTAAATTGATGTACCAGTGTGGGTTTGGGTCTGACATTAAAATAATGCAGCGGGGTGGGTTTTATTCTATCGTTAAAAATGATTTGCAGGTGTGGGTTTGGTTCCAAAAACGATGACCCAAGTTCAAGTTCAAGTTTATTGTAGCCATATCAACAGTATAAAATACAGTTGCAAGGAATGGGTTTTGGTTTGCTCACAAATTCAACAACATCACCAGACAAGACAAAACTAAGGGAGGGGGGCAGGGCCGCTGACAGCTTTTGCTGGGCCCAGGGCAAAGTCTTCTGGAAGGGCCCCCCATCCAATACATTCAATATAATGAAAACACAATTCTGGACCCCCTCTTTCTCTGGGCCCGGGACAACTGACCCCTTTGTCCCCCCTTGTCAGCTTCCCTGGAGGGGGCCATGAAAGAAAACCAAGAGGGTGCATAGATAACAGGGAATTACACATAACAAAAACTTAAAAAAGTGCAACGAGACATTGAAAGTGCATTGTGCAATAATAAGCAAGAGGTAGAAGGCCAGGTAGTGGAGGGACCCTGGGAAGAATCCGGTTCTAAAATGAAAGTGATATATCTTTGTGGGTTCTGACTAAAAAACAAAATTATGCACTACCATCTTGGTTTTGGTTGTAGACGGTTTTTCTTTCAGCAAGCCAACAATAGTGAACACTGAAATTAACTGTGAGAGCTTACAGCGCAAAGGACTGCAAAAGCCCCCCCCCCCCCCTTTTCTGTCTCTCTCTCTCTCTCTCTCTCTCTCTCTCTCTCTCTCTCTCTCTCTCTCTCTCTCTCTCTCTCTCTCACACACACACACACACACACACACACGCACACACACACACACACACACACACACACACACACACACACACACACACACCATCTCTGTGTCTTTCTACCCCCTCCATATCTTCCCTTCTATCCCTTTTGGCTCTCTGTCTCTCCATCTCTCTCTCTCTCTCTCTCTCTCTCTCTCTCTCTCTCTCTCTCTCTCTCTCTCTCTCTCTCTCTCTCTCTCTCTCTCTCTCTCTCTCTCTCTCTCTCTCTCTCTCTCTCTCTCTCTCTCTCTCTCTCTCTCTCTCTCTCTCTCTCAATCACTTGTGATTCCTTATGTTGTTGGGAGGAGCGTGTACGATTTTATTTTCTTTGAAAGAAAGGCTATCGTTCCACTGTGTTACTGTGCCCCATAGGCCTACGGCCATCTTCCCTCCTTCCATCCTCCTGTCTCATCCCTCCATCCTCCTGTCCCATCCCTCCATCCTCCTGTCTCCTCCCTCCATCCTCCCGTCTCCTCCTGACTTCTGCCTGTGTCAGGGGAAGGGGCTGTTTGTTTATTTGTCTGTTTGTCTGTCTGTTTGTTTGTTTGTTTGTTTTTGTTTGTTTGTTTGTTTTCTTTTTTGGTTTTGAGAAAAAAAGGTTTTATCATGTATCTAGGTATCATTAGACAACTTTGTGCATATCAGCATTTGTATGCATGTAGTAATCTGTACAACCGTGTGAACCACTGAACACTTTGTTATGGTACTTGTTATGTCGACATTTCTGTAAGATATACGGCATTGTTCCCCCCCCATAAGTCTACTAGCATATGCAGGATGAAAAATAAAAGTGTATATAAATCACGCCTGTGTTGCCCGCCCTCCTCCTTTCCTTTCGTGCCCCTCACTCTTTTATACAGCATATTTCTATTTTACTTTCGTGAGGAATTCATTTACAATTGGATTGACAAGCAAGTAATAATAATTTAATAATAATAATTGTATTTGTATAGCACTGTATCATACAAAGCATCTAACTCAAAGTGCTTAACAAATGGGGGGAAAAAACATCATTGTTAGAGATGGATTTAAAAGGAGAGGTAGAAAGGAGAGGCAGAAATGGCAGGAAGGCAGAGGAAGAAGAGATAGATAGAGATTGTAGAGTCATAAGGTCAACGTAGGTTAGGACCAGGATTCTTAGAGACGTAAGGTCCATAGTGGCTGGGTCTAGCGTAAGTCATAGGTCTAGTCTAGTCAAGTAGGTCTATTTTGTCTGGCGGAGGGGGACACTGAGGTGTACATGGACCACCAAATGGGGCCATTTGGAGGCATTTTGAGATTGTTGCCAAATAAATAAATAACTAGAAATGCACTCAGATGGTGTTTGTTTGTTTGATAGAATATTTGACTGTAGTCCACCCTAATTTGTTTCAAGTCTTTCTGCCTTGTTTTAGGGGAGTTAGAAACTGGAATGTGAAAATTCGCCCTATCCCGCAGCGGTTCCCGGTTTTCCCTGCACACCCCCTTTTACATTTCAGTGTGGCTCGCGCACCCCCTAAGCGAATGCTGCACAGGGCACATTTTGGGCAATCCTCATTTACAATAGACCTGACGTTTTTTCTGCCATAATTACAATGGAATTTCTTGCATGACAAGTCTAGGAGTTATAAATTACACTTCAGGTGGATCCCTCCAGCATACAATTCACCAAACAATTAAAAACTAGGCTGCGTAATGCTCATTAATTCTGTATAAAAACACACATCTCAGCCATTGCTCTATTCAGCTCGCGCATCTCCAGGGGTGCGCGCACCCCAGTTTTGGAAACCCTGCCGCAATGGTAAAAAATCTTTAAAAAATTCCAGGATCCACATCATAATCCGGATCACCACCAAAATTGAATCCGGAAAAAAAAATCATCCAAATCCGTTCATGACTTTTTGAGTTATCCTGCTGACAAACAGGCAGACATAAGACAGAAAACATAACGTCCTTGGTGGAGGTAATAAATGTTTATAACATTACATTGATGCAAAAGGACTTACAGTTATTAC
The DNA here is from genome assembly GCF_034702125.1 of Engraulis encrasicolus. NCBI lineage: Eukaryota > Metazoa > Chordata > Actinopteri > Clupeiformes > Engraulidae > Engraulis > Engraulis encrasicolus. Next base: position 10,508,321 of record NC_085865.1, on the reverse strand, counting down.
ATGGTTATTGGTCCCTAAGGGCGTGGGGTGCTTTGCTCAAGGGCACTTCAGCCACAACTGTGGACATACAGTAGGCCTACATTCATGCACTCTAAATAAAGAACAGTAGGGTACAAATTTGTAGACCGACCTTAAGGTAGGCCTAATGTAACGGAGGCTAACTAGCAGAGTTGGCGTGGAACATTGGTAAATCTCCCTCCGATAGCCTCATACAGTATAGGTGCCGTTGGGCCGAGAGACTAGTCTCTTGGCCCAGCGGTATCGTACTGTGTCTCCCATTGCCGGACCGTTGTAGTTGACGAGGTCGCACGTTCGATCCCCAAGGGTGTGAACAGGTGCAAGATGACCTCCGTCACGCTAAGCTACAATAAACACCAATGTATCCCAAAATGTTAATATTCAAATTTGGACCTTTTGGGTTGTTGTCAGACAGTTAAAGGTACACTGTCGTACCATTTCAGTGATAGGGAGGGGCTTTGATAACACTCGAGGAAAGGGTGGGTTTCGAACCTGCAACCCTCTGATCCGAAGTACATCACCCAATCCAGGCCACAGCTGTCCCCTCTACAAGTAGCCTATTAAAGCAAGGATATCACAGCAGTTGTGTGGTTTTTATAGCTTTGAATTTACTGGATTCAAACACATAGCCTACCATCAAAGCAGAAGGAGGGTGCCTAAGAATTATTCTGTAGCAGCTGAAGCATGATGTGTTGAGATGAAGTGAAAGCCCAACTGGGAAACTCCAGTTCTCATTGTCATTGTGACACAGCACTCCACAGCACACAAGTGAACACTCCACAATTGCATTTATGCATCTGAAAGGGAGCAGTGCGATGGGACGGTACCATGCTCAGGGTAGCCTACCTCAGTCATGGAGGAGGATGGGGGAGAGCACTGGTTAATTAACTCCCCAACCAACCTGGCGGGTCGGGAGTCGAACTGGCAACCTTTGGGCCACCAGTCTGACACCCTAACCACTTACTGCCCATGACTGCGTGAATGAAGTCAGTGATGAGGCCTTTGGATCTCTTATGTTGCTGTTGTTATGCAGATTTTTGTCCATTTAGACCTATAGCAGGGGTGGTTTCCAAAATAGGCTTTAGCCTATATGCCACATCCACGCAAGTAAACCAATAGGCCAATGTATTGGTTTTAGGCTCTGAGTAAATTTAGCAGCCAAACATGTTTGTGATGTTTTGTAATTCAAATGGTGGGTTTCAGGGTAGGCCTACTACACCTATATGCCTACCATGAAAAGTAGGCTATTTACAGGCCATAAAGAATATGCTAGATTGGTGATGGTCTATATTCATTAAAATTGTGTGCTTGTTTTTTTGTTTGTTCGTTTGTTTGTTTATGGGGATCATAAAATCTGGAAATAAACTAGCCTACTATAAATTACATATTGGACGTAAGAATGCATAGGCTATCTTAAAGGCCTATCTGTGACTTTATAGGCCTACAGTTAATGGCAGACACAGTTGCCTTTATTCTCCATGCCGCTAGGTGTCGATGTAGTTTTAGTAGAACTTCCCTTTTTGTCGTCCAAACGGAAGCGCGCGAAAGACATCAAAACAGACCGATTGTTTTGTTTGACGGAGTGAAGCTGTGGTTGTTTTGAAGTTGTTTAAAGTGTTTCAAATGAACGGAAACGTATCTCTCGAGAGTATGAGAACGATTACGAGTACGACAGAAGAAATCACATCTTTTAAAGATGTTGATCGTCTCGTTAAATCGTGGATTATAGACTATTTGTTTCTAGCTATAACACATCATTTCAAGGACAGGAACACAGCCGAGTTCATGAAAACCGTAAAGGCGTTCGAAGGTAAAGTAACATAAAAGTAATAAAACACCATGCATGGCTGTGTTGATGTATGCTAAAATGAAATGTGTTCACGTCAGATTGTATTTTAAAACCCGTCTGTAGTTATGATCGATGGTGTTGAGCTGGAAGAGAGCCAGATGAAGAAGAAGCTAGTTTGTGGATTCCTGGCCAGGATTATGGACGCCAAAAACTTGGGTAACGTGAACACTAGCTCTCAGAACTTGAAAAGGGATCGATGAACTGAAACCCTACCTTATTGCAATGTTACTACTTTCATGACACGAACGATACTGATTGTTGTTGTCAGACGTCCAGTACACCCATGACGAGAAAGTTACGCCTCTGATGTCGGCTGTCACCGTTTGGAAAGCCATGGACTATGCTGTCGCCGACTGCAATCTCCACCGCACCGTAATGCGACTGCTTTTTGTTCAGGTCGGATATGTGCAAAAACATAACTCACATAGACCTTTGTATCTATGGGTCATTGACTATTTTGTAGTAGCGGACGTCAGGGTGGAGCAACCACAGCAAATGCCAGCATTGCATGGGTTTTTAAAAGATTATTATTGTTATTATTATTATTATTAGTAGTAGTAGTAGTAGTATTATTATTATTATTGTTATTACTATTATTATTGCTGGATTATCTAAGAAGCATATTTATTGTTTGTAGATTATCTAATTACCAGTTATTGATTAGTGAAGGATCATTAGTTGTGGTTGTACCACCTGACGTCTGCTACTATTTAAAAAAAAACAACTCATTGAGCCCCAGCCCTACATGATCTGACTTTCAGTGGCTTGTTGTGTTGTGTGTTTACGTTGTAGTCGGTGGCCATATGTCTGGAGAAAGGGAAACACCTGATGGCCAAGAACGCTCTGCAGTGGCTACAGAAAGAGTGCGACCTTCCACAGGTGCCTGACACAACCGTGTGTGTGTGTGTGTGTGTGTGTGTGTGTGTGTGTGTGTGTGTGTGTGTGTGTGTGTGTGTGTGTGTGTGTGTCTGTCAGTGCGTATACATGCAGTTCTGTATCCTGAATATGAGGCATATCCCGGTTATGATCATATTTGGGATAAGGTGTTTATATGAGCACAGAACGTAATATCCCAGTCAACATTCTTGGCCGTTGTAGAATTCTCTTCAAATGCGTCTAGCCTGGATACCAGCGACAGCATTCTATGGGAAGCCCCTGTATCCGGGATAAGGTGTTTACATCCGGCAGTATCCCGCAGGGTTCCCACGGGTCATGGAATTTCTGGAATATCATGGAATTTCATAAAAGTTTTTTCCAGTCATGGAAAGTCATGGGATTTTACCATTTTGCATGCATAGTCATGGAATATCATGGAATTTTCTTAGTAGTTGTGTAAAAGCAAAAACTTTTTTTGTTTGGTGTATAACACTGTTTCTTACTGGTTATACTACAACGCTTCACCATCATTCTACAATGCAGTGAGCCCACTGAAGTTTCGCGATGGCTCTGCGTCGGCTCTAGGGGTGAAGATAATCTTCAGTTTTCACACTTTTTAGTGTCATGTCTTTTTATGGAAGTGGTCATGGAAATTCAGTTTTTTGGGTCTGGAAAGTCGTGGAAAATCATGGAATTTTATATCTGAATTAGAGTGGGAACCCTGATCCCGGTTTCTGTCGGAATACTCCATCTAGCATATCCCGATTTCTCAGTATGGGATACTGACGTGTTTATATGCTCAAGCGCAAATTCGGGATACTTAATAACCCGATCATATTCGGGATACTGAACTGCATGTATACGCAGTGTGTGTGTGTGTGTGTGTGTGTGTGTGTGTGTGTGTGTGTGTGTGTGTGTGTGTGTGTGTATGTGTGTGTGTGTTACATCACATTATTGTGTAGCCAACAACTACCACTGATCTACCACTGATCAGAGTAATAACCAAAAATTCTCTCTCAAGTAACCGTGTGTGTGTGTGTGTGTGTGTGTGTGTGTGTGTGTGTGTGTGTGTGTGTGTGTTAATGCATACAGTACAGTAGTGTGTATGCTTGCAGGTTAGTGTATGTGTGGCTTTCAAAAACTGAGCTCTTCATAGTGCCCCATTTAAGCGACTTACTGTTGTGCTCATTTTCTCTCTTTTTGTTTGGCTGGCGTCGTAACCGTCCGTAGAAATTACAGACGAATCTGTCCTCCATCGTGAGTTCCAAGAACATACATGGTGCTTACCTGGCCAGCTTCAGCTTCGACCGCCTGTTGGAGAAGGTGCACACCTTCATCGAGACTTTCATCCAGGAGGACCCATCCAGCTTCCTGTTACAGGTATTTGTCTTATATGTGTGCAACAGATGCCAACTGGCAGAGTCCTAGTTGTCCTGTGTTGTACTGATACTTGTGCTCATTTCAATGAATAATTAAGTTTTGGTAACTGAAAGAAAAGTCCGCGACACCAAGCTCCCGTTGCTCTTTTTTTAATGTGACGTTTCGGGCAGCATGCCCTTCATCTTTAAAACAAGTCCGACAGGCGGACAACAGATGCGTCCGTCTATGCCCTTTCTGAACCTTTTTTGCCCAAACGCCCCCTTGGCCTCCTCATAACCTGTCAAGGCAATTTATCAATAAGCCTACCATGTACTGTATAAGCCTGGATTTGAAAAAGTACCATAGGTTTTCAACAGTGTTGGGCAAGTTACTGAAAAACTGTAATGCATTGCTGATTACATACTAGCCTACTGTCTTTTCAAAATAATCCCTTACACTACATTTAGCAATTTGGGGACCTAAGGCGAATTTAGTTAGGGGGGCCATCGGCCCATCCCATATCACATTTTTTTTAACATAAAATCTCTATTTTTGTTATTTTTTTATTTTTATCACGATTTTTAGATGCGTCCCACGCATCTCTATAAGAGGCTTTGGTGTCCGTCCGTCCGCCCGTGATGCGTTTCTGAATTGTGATTCCCTCTTGTGATTCCCTCTTGTGTCCACAAGGTGGCAGTCGCTCAGTGGAGTGGCAGAGCTCAGTTTTGGCCTGGAGCTCATGCGTGCAAACCAAAACGTTACGTCTACCATAATGGTTAGCAAACCGGCTACGCAGCTGATTGATAGCATTATCTGACACAACTGCTAAGAGGCTTTGGTGTCCGTCCGTCCGCCCGTGATGCGTTTCTGAATTGTGATCCCTCTTGTTATTCCCTCTTGTGTCCACAAGGTGGCAGTCGCTCAGTGGAGTGGCAGAGCTCAGTTTTGGCCTGGAGCTCATGCGTGCAAACCAAAACGTTACGTCTACCATAATGGTTAGCAAACCGGCTACGCAGCTGATTGATAGCATTATCTGACACAACTGCAGAAGCACAGAAGTCTGTATGCATATTCCATCCATGTGTGCCATGTGTGCTAGCCGAGTTCCTAAACATTCACACAAAGACGTCTTCAGATAAGGAGGATAACTGTCAAGCGCCACACTCAACAAACTCTTCATGGTCAATAACACCAAGCGGAGCACAAAAAATAGGAAGGCATGAGACATTTGCAGATAGCGTTTCCTATGTTCAGTGTTGTTAGACTACACAGCGTCACCACTCAAAACAAACAACACCCTTTGAAGAAAACAACAGCCCGAACACCGGCAATCCCCTGGATTTTTTGACAATGCTGTGAGAAGTGCAGGCAAGAGAGCAACTCGCGCTTTGAGCGTGGGTGGAGATTACTTCGATAGTTCGATTAGATTTCACAGACACGCGAGCACAGGGAGAGTGAAGGCTGTGTTTCTGTTGATCATACGCACGCGCGTCTTTTAAAGGGTTTGTTCGGGGCGACCACTTGACAGAGAGCGCGCTTTTCGGTTTATGCAGTAAATGTCTCATTGATTAGTTTTTTGAATTTACGGTGTGTCTGTAACGGTCCACGAAGACAATATCCACGTGAAAACGCAAACGCCTGCAAACCACTGTTTTGACAGAAAGACAGTTCACCTGTCGCCTACTCTGTTTACTTCCCAAAGCGGCATTTAAAAGTATTCCATGAAATCCAACATCAACGTCACTTCAAATAGGTGACCGCATCATGCACACACATGAAATAACACTTCAGTGAGGGGGGGACATCACTGCTCTCATATTAAAGTGAAAAGAGAATTTCACATTTTAGTTTATTTAATGTATGCAAAATTTCAAATAGCCTATTCATTGAAATCTGTCCAGAAAGGGTTGTAATCCAAGTTTGCCTGTTTTTTTATGTTTGTAATTATTATTATTTTTTAAATAAAAAAATCGTGATAAAAATAAATAAATAAAAAAAATTGAGATTTTATGTTAAAAAAAATGTGATATGGGATGGGCCGATGGCCCCCCTAACTAAATTCGCCTTAGGTCCCCAAATTGCTAAATGTAGTGTAAGGGATTATTTTGAAAAGACAGTTGGCTAGTATGTAATCAGCAATGCATTACAGTTTTTCAGTAACTTGCCCAACACTGTTGAAAACCTATGGTACTTTTTCAAATCCAGGCTTATACAGTACATGGTAGGCTTATTGATAAATTGCCTTGACAGGTTATGAGGAGGCCAAGGGGGCGTTTGGGCAAAAAAGGTTCAGAAAGGGCATAGACGGACGCATCTGTTGTCCGCCTGTCGGACTTGTTGTATTTAAAAAATAATAATAATTACAAACACATAAAAAACAGGCAAACTTGGATTACAACCCTTTCTGGACAGATTTCAATGAATAGGCTATGTGAAATTTTGCATACATTAAATAAACTGTGTCTGTTATGCTCCAACAGGTGGCGCAGAGGGCACCCCACTTAATGAACGGCGTAAAAGCTTGATGTGGTGGGGCACCTGCTGCACCATCTCTAATGAGCAATTAGAAACAGGTGACAAGGAGGTTGTTCCTTTAAAAGACTTCAGGAAATAGACTGAATCTGTGACACTGAAGAAGGCTCTGTGCAGCCGAAACGTCTGTCATGTCAGTCCCTGCAAAGATAAAATAAAATAAAACCACAAGAAAGAAGAAAAATTGAGTGCGATCCATTCCCTACTACTGCATTAAATAAACTAAAATGTGAAATTCTCTTTTCACTTTAATATGAGAGCAGTGATGTCCCCCCCTCACTGAAGTGTTATTTAATGTGTGTGCATGATGCGGTCACCTATTTGAAGTGACGTTGATGTTGGATTTCATGGAATACTTTTAAATGCCGCTTTGGGAAGTAAACAGAGTAGGCGACAGGTGAACTGTCTTTCTGTCAAAACAGTGGTTTGCAGGCGTTTGCGTTTTCACGTGGATATTGTCTTCGTGGACCGTTACAGACACACTGTAAATTCAAAAAACTAATCAATGAGACATTTACTGCATAAACCGAAAAGCGCGCTCTCTGTCAAGTGGTCGCCCCGAACAAACCCTTTAAAAGACGCGCGTGCGTATGATCAACAGAAACACAGCCTTCACTCTCCCTGTGCTCGCGTGTCTGTGAAATCTAATCGAAGTATCGAAGTAATTCACTCCACCCACGCTCAAAGCGCGAGTTGCTCTCTTGCCTGCACTTCTCACAGCATTGTCAAAAAATCCAGGGGATTGCCGGTGTTCGGGCTGTTGTTTTCTTCAAAGGGTGTTGTTTGTTTTGAGTGGTGACGCTGTGTAGTCTAACAACACTGAACATAGGAAACGCTATCTGCAAATGTCTCATGCCTTCCTATTTTTTGTGCTCCGCTTGGTGTTATTGACCATGAAGAGTTTGTTGAGTGTGGCGCTTGACAGTTATCCTCCTTATCTGAAGACGTCTTTGTGTGAATGTTTAGGAACTCGGCTAGCACACATGGCACACATGGATGGAATATGCATACAGACTTCTGTGCTTCTGCAGTTGTGTCAGATAATGCTATCAATCAGCTGCGTAGCCGGTTTGCTAACCATTATGGTAGACGTAACGTTTTGGTTTGCACGCATGAGCTCCAGGCCAAAACTGAGCTCTGCCACTCCACTGAGCGACTGCCACCTTGTGGACACAAGAGGGAATCACAATTCAGAAACGCATCACGGGCGGACGGACGGACACCAAAGCCTCTTAGCAGTTGTGTCAGATAATGCTATCAATCAGCTGCGTAGCCGGTTTGCTAACCATTATGGTAGACGTAACGTTTTGGTTTGCACGCATGAGCTCCAGGCCAAAACTGAGCTCTGCCACTCCACTGAGCGACTGCCACCTTGTGGACACAAGAGGGAATCACAAGAGGGAATCACAATTCAGAAACGCATCACGGGACGGCGGACGGACGGACACCAAAGCCTCTTATAGAGATGCGTGGGACGCATCTAAAAAGAGCAACGGGAGCTTGGTGTCGTGGACTTTTCTTTCAGTTTTTTCATGGTATTTTTGCTGGTCCTGCACCCAATCTTTTTGAGACGGATGTGCGTGTTTTTTCTCTTTTACTAATTAAGTTTTGGTTACATCACTGCATACATTACCTTACACTTAGCTGACACTTTTTTTATTCAAAGCGACTTACACTTACTTTTTAAGTACACGGTATTGGTTACAGTCCCTGGAGCAGTGTGGGGTTAGGTGCCTCAAGGGCACCTTAGCCATGAATTGTGGTGGGGGAGTGGTAAGGGTGGGATTTGAACCTTTGAAGTCCATCTCCTTAACCACTAGGCCATGGCTGCCCACGCGCACATGGTACATACGAGCGCCATTGAGACCCCTGTGACACACACACACACACATACATACACACACAAACACTTGTCTACTCTTGTCCATCAGGCGGGGAGTAAGGTGGTTCAGGCCAAGCAGGATAAGTCAAATGTACAGCAGTCACCCCCCCAAGAACCGGAGGAGAAGAGGAGGAAAAGAGGAGAAGAAGTCGCTACACCCACAGACGACTCCGCCAACCAGCCAGACGAGACCACAGAGCAGCCAAAAAAGTATGGCCCATCTCGCTCATTATTTCCTGTCTCAATTCAATTGGGCCTCTGCGCATCATCCCTCAGTAATCAGTATGCAGGTGCATCATATTGACAAATATCACTGGAAGATAGAAGCTGTAGAACACTGTAGTTTACTTTTTAAACGCTTGTTATTTTGTGCTAACACCTGACTAACGTGTCCGTCTGTGTTACCACACCTTTTTCAGCCTCCCTCAGTGTGTCCTTATATCTTATATCTTATTCTCCCACACTATTTATGATAACACTTTTCTTGATGCCGGTGTCATACGCATGACATAACAGTGTCGTTAGAGTGTCGTAACGCATGTGTCAGAAATTATGTCAATGTCATAAACATTTTATGACTTTGTGATTGAGTGATATTAGGTTATGGACCCGTCTCCCTCACTCAGTTTGGGCGTAATGCTGTTTTCATGCCAACCTGGTGCCCGTCCCCACACCAGTTACGCTCGGCTCTAAAGTGCTTACCTGCAAACCATCCGTGTTCATACGCGGCTCTGAACTTTTCCGTATGTGACCATGGGACACCCAGATGAACCTGCTGACGTCCACGTTGTTGTCAGGTTTTGGAAAATCAATATTTGTCGGCCTTAAACTCTCAGATTCGCAGTGTGAACACACCAGCCGGTTCGAGATTAGGTGTGGGAACGGACACCGCCATGGTTCTCTGTTGACCTGAACGTGCCTTCAGTGAGGCCTTTCTCCCAGTATGAAAATATCTCTCTCTCTCTCTCTCTCTCTCTCTCTCTCTCTCTCTCTCTCTCTCTCTCTCGCTCTCGCTCTCGCTCTCTCTCTCTCTCTCTCTCTCTCAGTATGATTAGTATGATGCTTAGCTTTTGCCTGTAGTGTTCATATGGTTCCAAAACAGCCATATTTTCATATAACATCCAGCTTTTCCATCACATTTTTTTTTCTATGACTTCTGCTATCTGAATTTTCAGGATGTTGGAAAATCTCTCAAGTAATTCATTCCTTTGAACTTCTTTCCTTTGAACCAACAGGGAGGAAGACTTTGTGCTGCATTCGAAGCTTAATGGAAGGTGAGTCATTGCCTCTGCACTCTCTCTCTCTCTCTCTCTCTCTCTCTCTCTCTCTCCCTCTGTCTGTCGTGCTTTTCCATTTGTTGCCTCTCTCTTGTTCTTTCCTGATTGCTCTCTCTCGTTGTCTGTCGGTCCTGTCTGTCCGCCTGTTTGTGTTTTCCACTCAAAACTTGATGCAAAGTCAGTTAGCGCATCAGCTGTGTGGATAGATCCAGCAGGACTCTTTTGCCAGCACTCATAACATGTCTGTGTATTTGTTCATATCATGTCTATTTATGTGTTCATATCATGTCTATTTATTTGTTCATAACATGTATTTTGTTCATAACATGTCTGTATTTTCTCATAACATGTCTATGTATTATTTGCTCATAACAAAAACAAAAAAACTAACCCCTTTTTACAACTGCACTTGTTGTTCTGTATATTTCCTGGGCACTTTGTATTTGCTTGTGATGTTGGCTTGATTATGTCCTCTTTTGAAAGTCGCTTTGGTTATAAAGCGTCTGCCAAATGCCATGTAATGTAATGTTATGTAACATGTCTATGTATTTGCTCATAACATGTCTGTGTATTTGCTTATAACATGTCTATGTATTTGCTTATAACATGTCTATGTATTTTCTTATAACATGTTGTATTTGCTTATAACATGTCTATGTATTTCTTCATAACATGTCTATGTATTTTCTTATAACATTTCTGTGTATTTGCTCTTGTTTCCTGTGCAGGTCCAAGAAAAGGCTGCTCGGAAAATCTCGAGCTACGGACCCGTGGATACCTGATACTGCTAAGAAGTCGGTACGCAAGGCCAGATTAAGTACGTTCATTTGCACCATTTACATATTTCCAATGTATTCAAGATAGCATTGAATTTGATTGCTTAATTAAATGCATTTTTTGTTTTGTGCATGTGTGTGTGTAGTATTTGCTCTGTATATCTCCCTTTGATCGTATTGAAATCGGTGCTCATCAGTTTGCTAGTCAGCAGTCTGGTCAGCCGTGTTACAAAAAAAAAAACACTTTCTATGGCAGCAGTTTTTTTGTGGTAGCGCCAATGCTAAGGCAGCATTGTTAGTAGTAACTAGGGCTGGGTAAAATAATTGATTTAATCCAGTGCTTAATTTGTCAAGTCGGAGGTCCCGGAGCGCGGAGGAGGAGTAGCTCCGGCGCGAAAAAAAGCGCATGGGGGGGGTCGAACAACCCCGTGAATGGGGATGTATGCGCAATATCAAATACAAATATGGAACGGTATAAATAGGCTACCTGCTACTGAATGCTGGGAATATTCTGATTTCATTTGGGAAAATGGACAGTGGACTATTCAGCATGCAGGCCAATGCCAAAAGGAAAGTTTGTTAGTTTGCTCTGGTAAACGCAGCATCACGCATCCTTTATCTGTAGACCTACGTGCCGAGAGCGAATTCGGAACCATGCAGTAGCACCGAATACCCTGCGCAGTTTCATACTCTCTGCATAACCATATCAAATTAATAGAACGCAAAGCCCAGGGTCACATTTGCTGGTCCCCTTTTCTAGTCGCCATTATGACTAATGTTGAAGTAAATTAATACTGATATTTAGGCCAATAAAAATCCCTCGATATCCTTCGACACTTTAGGCCTATAAAGTGCCCTCGATCCCCACTCATTCAGTTACATCTCCAGTCACTGAATAGAAATGCAGTTACTAAAATGAAACCATGCACCTGAAAATATAAGGTCGGAAATGTATTTTTATGACGCATAGCACCATTGTGCATTACACACAACGAGCAAACAAGAACTCAATTTTAAAAGGCAACAACACGTGCGCTCAGTAGGCTATATTCAGTCTTCAGTGGCCTATTCAGAACGCATTTGAACACTGAGTTTGTATCACAAATGTCACAATATCACTGACAGACTTTGGAATGATAGGTTTGAGTCCGACAAGTCGTGCCGCTTGTCTTAAACTGGCGCACTTCAATTTTGGATTGCGTCTTTGACAGCCAGACATGGTGCACGGGGTTACCGCGGGAGTGGAGAAATAGGCAGGAAATACCCACAACTTCGCTCAATAAATATCCTTTGAACTGTGTACAGCAATCGCATGATTAAGCTTCTTGGATATTTTGTAAAGGTTAACTTGTCATTAACAAGGAAAGGTGCTTTCAATCCCCCTCGAATATGCGTTGTGTCTTCAAATTTCCACCTGTCAACAGCAGATCTAGACTCCCACCTCAACGAACAGCGTGACATTTGTCTGCAAGGAGTAGGTGGCCTAAATTTGGCTGATAAATTAAACTTTATAGGCTACTGTATGCAAGGCTAGACAGCGGGTTAACCAATCAGGCCCCTACTGTTGCGTTAGTAATGTTTAAGATAAAGATGACTCGGCGTAGGATATCAGAAATAAACAAGACAGCGCAGATGGCGTTTAGTGTTTAATATGGCCACAATGCCGCATTAGATCTAGGCTATCTAAGCAATGCATATCATTTTATGAAACCTCAAATCAGACTAAATAGCCTTAGTTTGTACATAGTATTTTTCAAACCTCTCTCAGCTTTAGGCCTATGGCAATTGAAATCAAACTGACATGGTTATAAGTAGCCTATCTCTTTTCATGGGACAAATTAGAATTGAGAAATCACCAAGACATATATTTAAACCAGACATTAGCACGAAACAAACTTTAATTTATGTATGTATTTATTATTATAATTTAAATATTGTTTGTCAAGATCCAGCTGGGGGAGCGCGCCTCAGAGCTTCCGGAGCTAGCTCCGCCTTGCTCCCCCTCAAAAAAAGCCCTGATTTAATCGATAATCGATCGATTTAATCTAAAATGCACATAATCGATTCACAGGGCACAAAATCGATTTTTGGTTCTTTTTCTTTTTGTTCTTTTTGTTTAATTTAGGTCTATGGAAAATACCCAGTAGGTATTAGTCAATTAGGCCTAGAACTACTTATTACAAATTATATAAAAATACAAAATATTACAAATTAACAACTGTTAACACTGTCACGCCACAGCCCTTTGACATTTTTATATAAAAATAGGCAACAGCATCTTTTGGGGGAAATCCTGGCACCAAGAAGGGAACGGATTGAATCGATTCGGAATGAATCGAATTGAATCGTGATCCATCGATTCAAAGCCCTAAGAATCGAAATCAAATCGATACAGGAACATGTCTGCGATACCCAGCCCTAGTAGTAACACACATGGCTTGATTTGTCTCTCTTGCAGAAGTCGGACGGATGTCTGATGAGGCCTCCCAGTCCTCCATGAACACCACAGCAGGAGTAAGAACCAAGAAGGTGAGTCTCTTATCTTATGTAGAGTTGGGGGTATCAGACGGACGCACGCCCCTTGAAAAATAAACTGGCCAACTTTGCAACTTTTCCAAAGTTGGGCCGTTTGATGCTAGCCTGATTCTCACTGACGGTGCGTGTGTACACAAACTACCGTCGCTGGCAGCACTGCCGTTAACATGCTCTTCTTGAGTGAATTTATTGCAACTCACCTCCAACAAATTCCTCCAAAACCGTTGTCTGTTCACCTCTCAAGAGTCAATATTGTCTAGAATCTGTCCTGTGACTTGTCAATGCGAGCTGCCGTTGATATTTAAGCAATAAATGCTCCGTTTATTTTCTACTTGAGAAGAGCATGTTAATGGCAGCGCTACCATACGGTAGTGTGTGTAGCTCCGCTCCACCAGGGGGCTCCGGAGCTACACACGTACACACCATCGGTGAGAACCAGGCTAGTTTGATGCACCCTAATGTAGAGAAAGCAAATGGCCGTGTTCATCTCCTCCTCCCCCACAGCCCTGGAACCAGCAGTGGTTCACAACCTTTTTTGAACAAACGCCCCCTTTACGTCAACACAAGCCTCCCAACTCCACCTTCACCTCATCAAAAGCTTGACAATGCCCCCCTTTAGTATTGAAAAATAAAATGGACTAATGCTCCCCAATGGGAACTAAGCCCCGCCCCCACACAGCTGTATCCTTCTCAACGCACCCCTTGGGCTATGGAAGCGGGCACAGGGCTATTTTCTGGTACCTTTGTGCTCGCCTACCATTTTTTTCTCTTTACCTTGAAGGTAAAGATAAAGGTATATCATGTTTTTTTGTTTTTTTTTCCCCAAAATGATGCTGCCCACTCAGGAATGTTTTCTTTTTCGTGAGTATTGAACACCACCATCAATGTTATTTGAAGTATTCATAATGACCTAGAAATGTACACTTTTCATGCATAAATAGGTGGATCTTCTCCATGTCTTGCTATTTTGTATTACCAGCCACAAACATCTTTGGCTGCAAAACTTATGTAGGCCTACTCTTCCTGAGGCCTTTGTGCCTGAGCAAGATCTAGCCATCGTATCATATCGTATCGTATACATATTCATTACGTATTTACCCATTTTGTCCTAAGCCCTTTTTGGGAAAGGGTGCCCTCTGCCTATTAAATCCTAAATATCTCAGCCTCCGAAGCACATACAAACATGACATAGGTTGCATTGAAAAGCTAGGACCCTCATTTTGCATTCAAATGTGTTCATTTTACATAACCACATTTTAATTTTTTTTTTAAACTCAAATCTCAAGAGCCTGGATGCAGCGTATATGTGTCTTCAGGCTAAAATGGCTTAATGTACATCATCATCATCATCATCATCATCAAGCAAGTTTATTAGGACAATGTGCAATTAAAACATAAATGTTTCAATTTCATGCATCACACCAGACTTTGCCTTGGGCTAGTTTTCGTCTGTAGTCCTTGAGGTTAAAAATTAAATAGTATATACAATAGAATAATAAAGTAAAGCAGCAGTCAAAACCAAGATGAAAATACAGATAAAACAATAAACAAATCACTTATTTCCCCTGTACCCCCACCACCCCCCAAACCCACACAACCACCCGCACCCACCCAAACAAAATATTAAAATATTTTTTAAATAAAAAACAACATCTTCCTGTGTGCACAGCCGTGGAGGGAGCCCCAGGATCGCCTCCTGATGGCGGGCGTGAGGAAGTATGGCGAGGGCAAGTGGGCTCAGATCCTCCAGGAGTACGACTTTGAGGATCGCACCGCCGTCATGCTGAAGGACCGCTGGAGGACACTCAAGAAAAAAGACATCGTGAGTTAGCAGGCTGAGGCTACCATGCTAGAAGTGGTGGATATTTTTGTACATAAGAGAGAGAAGTAGTTGTTTTTTTTATCTTTTTTTCCCCCAAAGGAATTTAGAGGGTATTTTTTTCCAGATTCAGGCACCTGATGTTTAAGAAACACCACATGTTGCTGACCGCTAACTGCTACCAAAATAGCTTTTTTTAAATGTTTTATCTAAAAGATGTTTTTGTAAGCCATTGCACATTACAATGGACATTTTTCCAGTGTTGCATCTAATGTTCAAGGACAACACTGTCAAATACGCGAGAAAAACCACACAGAGTGGAGTAGTGTTTATGTGCTGTACATAGAAAATGTGTTTTTTTGTCCTTCTTCTTTTTATTATTTAAGGGTGTAAAAATGCTAAGGTTCCTCGAAGAACCCCCAGTTGGCATGGTGGGGGAACCCCTAAAGATGATGACACTCAGGGCAACTTTTTGGGCAATGTTGCTGGGCAACGAGATGACGGTGTCTAATTTTTTTGATAATTGATTAGGAAAAGTTGTCTACTGCTGATCCAAGTTCTGCTGTCAAAATGTGTTGTTGTGATAAACTGTCCAAATGAAATAAAAGGTATAGTTATGGTATAGTTGCCCTATAGCGTTGCTCAAAAAGTTGCCTAGTGTATCATCACTATTAAGGTTCTCAGAATCAGTAGGTGGTTAGAAGAACCCCAAGTTTTTTCGAAAAGGTTCTTCAAAGAACCTATAAGGGTTCCTCCACAGTGACAAACTGAAGAACCCATAAAAGGTTCTTTGACAATCCATTCGATTGACATTGTGGAAGTGGAACCCTACAGGTGCTCTGTGGAACCTTTGAGGTTCTACCAAGAACTTTTATGCTCTTCAGGAAGCCTTCCAGTTCTTTGGTGACGTCAAATGTTCAAAGTGTCTGACAGTATTTTCCAACAGTGGTACATCGAATGTGGAGCTGTTTATTTTTAAGTGTTATGATGAATGTTGAAGGGGGATGATGGCTCTGATAGACAGGTGCAAAAAATGTATTTTTACCATTAAATTAAAACGTAAATGTATCATTCGCATAGATTTTTTGAAAGTCTTGTCTTTGCAAGGAAAACTGCATTTGTAAATAATTATTGTGTTGTACTGCCTATTGTTACAAAAAAAGTACAATAAAATATTTTTGTCCACAAGAGGGCGAGCTCCTTTCCAAACATTTCCAAACAAATAGAACTTTTATTATTTATTCTGTTTGTATACAAAGACATCAGATAAAATGACAACAACAAGAGTCATGCATGTTATAAACAAATACTTCAGTGGATTTTGTCATAATTACAATGAACGTGTTCATGAGCAGGAGGTGTAATAATTAATCTAAAGAGTGTTGTGTTTTGTGCTCCAGGCGAACTTCGACAGCTGGCATATGGTCTGCTTATTACACGCCTCTATACACACAGCACACAGGCAGGAATTTCTGGCACTCTGGTGCTCTTGTATTGACATGTACAGAATTATAGATGTATGGGTAATTAATTACTAAAGTTTGTCTAGCCTGGGGAAAGGTGAACCTGTGTGATTACACAATGTCAACATCACCTTCAGCTTCACCGTGAATAACAGCCTTACAACGAGCACCTTGTTTCAGACACATTTCTACAGCGAGAAAACTTAAAGCATGAGGGACCAGTCAGGCATTTTTATATTATCTTTACAAAAGTGATTCAAGGGACTGTCAAACGGACCAGAGCAATTATTCTCAAACTGTGGGCCAAGTCGGTCTTGAAATCATTTTCTGAAAAATCGTGTGTGTGTGCGTGCGTGCGTGCGTGCGTGTGCGTGTGCGTGTGTGTGTGTGTGTGTGTGTGTGTGTGTGTGTGTGTGTGTGTGTGTGTGTGTGTGTGGGGTGTGTGTGTGTGTCTGTGTCTGTGTGTTTGTCTGTGTCTGTGTGTCTGTGTGTCTCTATTGATTATTTATTTGAGTTGTATAGTTCATTTGGCTAAGTGGTGGGCCCCGAACATTTGTGAATATTTCAAGTGGGCTCCAAGTTGGAAAAGGTTGGGAACCTCCCCTGGCCTACAGACTCTTGGGTCAGGAGGTTCATCACTTGCTCAGAATGAGTTAGAAGGCACAAAACCTTCATTCCAGAATCTGGAATAGAACCTGACGGCGTTCTGGAATGTTGGCATGGATTCCGCCTCTGCGTCTGCCTGTGCTCAGGTGAGGTGAGAGCCATCTCTCTGGCTGTGGTGGTACTGTAGGTGGGTGGTGGCCTGCTTGTGGTCAGATGAAGACGAAGCTGTGCACCTGAGGACAGGTACAGTGCTCCAGCCGCTGCACCTTCTTCCAGGTGCCTCTGCAGCGCGGGTTGCCCATCGCCTGCCACTGCAGCAGCGCATCCCTGTGGAGAAAAGCAGTCACGTGTAGAGGTGTCAAAAGTGAAGGTAAAACTAGAAGCACTCAGAGATCACCACCAAAATGTAATCACTTGTTCCTTCAAACCAACACGACCGAAAACATAACCTCTTTGGCGGAGGTAAAAAAAAACAAAAAGAAAGAAACCATTGAGTAGGCTACAGTATGTTAGCAACTCACTTGGTTGCAGTGCAATTTACCATTGGCAACTTACCAGAAGTATCAAAAGGAAAAGGAAAAAAAAGAAACATGTTTTCCTTCCAACACATCTGCAGACATGCCTATGTAGATAGATACTGCATATTAATATAGGGGCAGCCGTAGCCTAATATAGGGGCAGCCGTACCCTAATGGTTAGAGAGTTGGTCTTATAATCTAGGGGTTGCCGGTTCGAATCCCCCCTGACCTCTCCCTACAACTCCATCAATGGCTGAAGTGCCCTTGAGCAAGGCACCTAACCCCACATTGCTCCAGGGACTGTAACCGATACCCTGAAAAATAATAATAGTTGTAAATCGCTTTGAATAAATGAAAGCGTCAGCTACGTGCAATGTAATAATAATATATTCCTGTTCATATAGTACTATAACAAAAGATATGTATGTGTTTTTTTGGCCATTGGTCTGCCATACAGACTGAGGAAGAATAGACGGCCTCTTACCCGAATAGACGGCCTCTTGAATGAATGAATGAAAGAATGAATGAATGAATGAAACTTTATTGTCATTGTACAGGTACAACGAAATTGGTAAAGTGCAGATGCTCAGGGTGCTTAAAAATCAACAGAGAAACCTATATATATACTTTATAAAAATAATTCAGATTTTAGATAAAGTCAGCTGTGCAAAATTAAGTGTGTAGATTGCTTTTGGATAAAAACTGTCTTTTAGCCTGTTTGTTTTTGTACCCAGAGCCCTGTAACGCCTGCCTGATGGCAGCAGCTCAAACAGTTTATTTCCAGTATGGTAGGGGTCTCTGATGATTTGCTTGGCTTTCTTCAGACAGCGACAGGAGAACAACTCCTCTAAAGAGGGCAGGGGACAGCTGGTGATCTTAGCATACAGTCACACAGTATTTAACCAAACATCCATTCAGTCATGCGTCCATCCTGCACTACTGAAGCAGCCACATGTAACATCCATACAATCATATATAACTATCCCATACATCTCTTCTATCTTCCATCCATTCATCCACCCAGGGTTAATAAAGCAACCACATGTAGTCATCTATGCAATCATATTTGACCATCCATCCTTATGGAAGACAGCAGCCACATCATGTAACCTTCCGTCCTGCCATATTCAACCAAATACCCATCCATCTATCCATCCCTCTATCCTTCATGGGTTAATAAAGCAGCCAGATTTAATCATCCATGCATATTTCATCATCCGTCCTGCCATCACTCCATCCATCATTCATGCTGCGGGATTAATATTAAACCAGCTCGTCGGTCCACCTACCATCTAACCCTGTGGTACAAAGCAGCCCTACATGTAGCCTAGCCACGCACCCCGCTGCAACACATTCTAGATAGGCCTACAAAAAATCATATTGTTATATTAGCGCAGCCTTCCTGGACTCAAACATTCGATGTCAATAATTTGAGGTGCTTTTTGGATGGGAAAGTTCAGAACTGCAGGAAAATGCATAAAACAGAAAAATAAATGAAATATTTTTCACATTCTAGCTCCAGATCCAGAAGAAAGCCGCCCCGTTTAACCATATATAGCCATGCATATAACCATTTAGCCATGCATGTAGCCAGTGGTGTAGTCTACTTTTTTATGGTGGGTATACTGTATATTTGATCTTTTTTTGAAGTGGGTATACTGTATATATTTGTGCTATTCAAAATAATGGATCAATCAATTTTAAGTGGGTATACTGAAATCCCTGAAATGTAGAAGTGGGTATACTCCGTATACCCGCGTTCTACGTAGACTACACCACTGCATGTAGCCGTATAACCTTCTTGCCTATTACCTATACTATTCCTATTACTCCAGCTCCAGTTCCTCCCTATGGAAGAGGGCCGCCCCGTTAAGCCATGTCTACAACCATTAAGCTGTGCATATGGCCTTACAACCCTCTTGCCCATCACTCATAACCCAGCTCCAGCTCTCTGTGGATGAAAGCGACCCCATTTACCTAGCCACCCATCCATATAACCATTCAGCCTTCCAGTCCATGATTTATCCATCGCAGGTCAAACACAGCCATATGTCACCATCCCGGCCTACACCACCCATTGGTCATTTATCCAGCCATACAGTCGCCCATCCCTGGTGCAAGACTGACTGTCTACTGTAATGCACAGAATGGACTTGACCCCTGTGACACCTTCTCCATAAGAGACCCATTCTCTGCAGTAAGTCTGAAATCCTGATATTTCACAGACCATCAAGGCACGCATTCATTAGCTGTAGGCAATTTAATCGACTTCAACGGAGGAACGTTTCCGGTGATTTACTGCTAGTGCTGTGAACTTGGGGGAACCCACACCGTGTCATACAAAACCCCGGCATTTCAATTAGGGCGTGTCATTAATTGAAACGCAAGCTCTCAAAACCTTTAGTATGAGATTGCCTGTGTGTACATTATACAGTCTGTTCCAACACTGAGGACCCTATAAAAGGGCAGTTAGCCGCTTTGGATGGGCACGGGACAAAACCATCTAAAAAAAACAACAGCCCTGCACCCCCTCCAATACATACAACTGAATGGAGACCCCTTTGTCAAGTCGGTTTTATTGTCAATTTCTTTACATGCGCCGGACATACAAAGAATTGAAATTATGTTTCTTACTTTCCCATGCAGACAGACATAGACTCTAGACTCTAGGTGTGGACATAGACAATTAGACAAAGACAGTATACATATATTACACCTAGAGTACCTTTACAATACCCTTACAGACATATAAAGTGCAAGACTGGGCAACAGTTGACATACATAGAACCAGGGCTTTAAATTAACAGTCAACCAGCCAAATGCTGGTGAAAATTCTGTTTGGCTGGTAGAAAAGCAAACTTACCAGTCACTTTGACTCATTATAGTGAGTGTGTGTTGGTCTAGTAATATTAACATACTAGCCATTTTGGCTAGTGATGAAAAAAGTTGATTTAGAGCCCTGCATAGAACATACATTAAAAAAGAGGTAGTGTTGCGCATTCCAGTTATGTCCTATTGTGACGATTCTGATATAGTAGCACCAGAGCTGGGGAACCTATGTCTTATCCGGCCTATGTCTTATTCGGCCCCCATTATAATTTATATGTCATGCAGTTTCACATGAAATATGACGTTTTGTAAAAGAAATCTTAGAAACTACATTTGCAATACAATTAAAAGTTATAATTTCAGGGGAACCAGTGAAGGTGGGGTTTGTTGTAAAGGTGGCTGCCTTCAATATAGGCCTAAAGTGCAGGGGGGGAATCCTGGTTTGCTTTCATAGTACGGCTTTGCAAAGGTGTAGGTTTGGCTTGGAAAGTGGTGGGGCATTTCAATGGCAAATTGTCCAGGAATGCTATTTTTGCATTATATTTGTGAAAAAGTGGTGGGGACAAGCTAGGTTTATCTCAAAAGTGGTATGGACATGTCCCCACCATCCACACCTAAAATTACACCCATGCGTCTTTGGAGGACTTTATACAATTTTAAGTGGCCCCTGGAATTAAATACTGTAGGCTCCCCACCTCTGCCCCCACACATTCATCTGTCTACTTCCCATTTCCCACCACAACACACCACACCACGCCACACCACACCACGCCACGCCACGCCACACCACGCCACACCACACCACACCACACCACGCCACGCCACACCACGCCACACCACACCACACCACACCACAACACACCACACCACGCCACACCACACCACACCACCTCCCTCAGCCCCTGACAGTCTTGCCTTTGAAAGGCACCTCTAAGTTAGGGTCAAAGATCAACACACACACACACAGAGAGAGAGAGAGAGCTCTCTCTCACACACACACACACACACACACAGAGCTGACACACACTAACAGAGAAAGACAGAGAGAGCTCACACACACACACACACACACACACATGGACACTCACTCACACACAAAGAGAGAGGGAGAGAGAGAGCTCACACACAGACACATACACCTTTAAGGTAAGGGTCAAAGGTCACTGCCACAGTGAGGTGTGAGGGGCTGCAGCCTCCTTGACCTCCAGGTGACCCCACTTCCTCAGCTCTGACCTACGCGTCAAGGTGACCTGTTGGCCCCTTTCACATGCACACACGAGCACACACTCACATGCACATACAGCACACACACACACACACACACACACACACACACACACACACAGAAAGAGAGAGAACTGACACACACACACACACACACACACACACACACACACACACACACACACACACACACACACACACACACACACAGAAAGAGAGAGAACTGACACACACACACACACACACACACACACACACACACACACACACACACACACACACACACACACACACACAGAAAGAGAGAGAACTGACACATACACACACACACACAGACACACACACACACACACAGAAAGAGAGAGAACTGACACATACACACACACACACAGAAAAAAAGAGAGAGCAGACACACACAGAACAGACACATACACCTACACATGGACACGCACGCTTGAGTAAGTAGAGCAGAGCTCTAAGGGGCTTGGCAGGGGCCGGGCATGGCTACAAAGGTGTTTGTCAGGCTTTAAACATCACCAGGCTTAACCGTTAACCATGGTTATCTCAGGTGTCCTGGCTTTCAAAGAAAGCGGCCCGCAATACATATTTGAGGAAACAAGTGTTTGCCAAACAGTCTCCAAGGAGTTAGGGACAAATTAAACCTCTATTTGTTTTTGCGTGAGCCACCTTTAGTTAGTGGTGGTGACCTTGGCAGGTCTTAGAGGGCACAAGGAATCAGGCCTGAGACCGTAGGTTTCATCTGACATTTGCTAGTAGATAATCAAAATAATTCCAAAATAATTTTCAGAATTTCATGTGAAGAATTATTTCTTGTTTCAGGTCCTGTGCCCTTGGGTACTTGTGATGTTTTAGTTTGTGAAGAGAACACACACACACACACACACAGTGAGATATGGAGAGAGAGAGCTGTCTCTAGTCTCTGTGACAACAGTCATGTGTCAGTAGCCTACCTGTTTGAGTCGGTGCCGTCTCCTTGACAACCCTGCGTGGCGTTGTGCATGGCGGGAGGCTGGCATGTGACGCAGACGGTGAAGCCCTCTCGCAGGTACTGCATCCAGCGCGTGAACGGCCGGTTCTCCACCATGCAGTGCGGAGAGAGAGTCTCCACCTTAAACTCCATGCAGAACCTGAACACCACACAGGAGAGAGACGCCAAGCCATTTAGGCCTTGATTAGATGTATGGGGATATTTTTTAACCATTTTTTAATCATTGTGACAGGTGCGTTTTTGCCGATCAAAAAGGATATTTTTAAATCTGGAGTTTTAATTTATGTGTAATGTGTAAACTGATGCATTCTCAAGACACTTTCAAGGCATTTTCAACAGCCTCTTAGAACTCTCTCAACGACTCCACCTTTTACTACAGAACCTGCACATGGCAGTAGAGGTGGAGATGTGTTTTAAAGGGACACTGTGTGAGATTTTTAGTTGTTTATTTCCAGAATTCATGCTACCCATTCACTAATGTTACCTTTTTAATGAATACTTACCACCACCATCAAATTCTAAGTATTCATTATGACTGGAAAAATTGCACTTTTCATTCATGAAAAGGGGGATCTTCTCCATGGTCCGCCATTTTGAATTTCCAAAAATAGCCATTTTTAGCTGCAAAAATGACTGTACTTGGACCATACTAGAAAATATTTGTTTAATACTTAGTAAACTTTCATGTAAATATCAAATTTGGCAATAGGCAGCCCAATTTCAATAAGCAGCATAGTTGCAGTACCTTTTTTGACCATTTCCTGCACAGTGTCCCTTTAAAGAGGAAATCTACAATGGCTCCACCTCTTCCCCTTGTTTATAGACAGTAATGGACAAAATGGATTCATTAGTTACAATATAGTCTCATATTCCAAATGACCTTGTTTTACCTGTCCAATTCAATCAGGTGATCAGTCAACAAGCCAAACGCCTAGTTAAATTGGACAAGTAAAACCAAACCCATTTGGAGTATGTGGCACGGTGGCACCAATGAATCTATTCTTCCCACTACCTCCACCTCTAGAATGTATAGATCCTATTTTGTAAGATTCCTGGCAGTGAAGATTCACGACTACCACCAAGTGGATTTCAAGAGGAGGATTGACCAAGGCGCTCAGCAAAGATTCAGGCCAAATTAAAATAGATAATAATAAAATAAATAAAATGGAGAAAAGACAATATGACATGAGTTAAATCAGACAGGAATAAAAGACTTTGATTTCACCACAGCAGGGATGTAAGGGGCAGGTGTGTGGAAGGATGTGCGGTACAGGTTAGTGGGTGTACGGATGTGTGTGTGGGGACAGGAGGTGCTGTACAGGTTAGTGGGCGTACGGAGGGAGGTGTGATTGGGGGCAATAAGTTCATGTGCGTTTCTGGGCCAGTCTTGGCGGGTCTTGTTTACAAAGTGGGTGCCAGCCAAACTCTAAAATCCCACCCCACCCACCCTCTTTCTCAGAACTGTGTGCTTTCATTCAAAGGGATCTGGTGACAGGGGGAAGGAGTTAGACCTGAAGTGTGTGCGTGTGCATGTGTGTGCGGTTGTGTGTGTGTGCGTGTGTGTGTGTGTGTCGTGTGTGATTGGAGTAGGGTGGGTGGGCAGGGTCGGGTATTGAGGTGTTCAGAGAAAACCTGCCGCTTTGAATTTCGTGCAGCAACAACAAAGGGGGTCTAGATTAGAAAGCCTGGTGGTGTTTATACTGCAGACGCCCCGCAATGGAGGATACACCTGAGGAGGTGGGAGGGGTGGGAACACCTGCTGTGTGTACGTGTGTGTGTGTGTGTGTGTGTGTGTGTGTGTGTGTGTGTGTGTGTGTGTGTGTGTGTGTGTGTGTGTGTGTGTGTGTGTGTGTGCATGACTGTGTGCGTGTGTGTGTGATCGAAGGATGCAATAAGTGCCCCTCAGCTGTGTTTGTGGTGTTGCTCCGATTAAAGCAAGCCTGTGTGTGTGTGTGTGTGTGTGTGTGCGTGATTAAAGCAAGCCTCTCCTGATTAGAAGCCATTAGGAGCCCTTTAGGCTTACAGGGGGCTCCCATCACACACACACACACACACACACGCGCGCGCACACACACACACACACACACACACACACACACACACACACACACACACACACACACACACACACACACACACACACACACACACACAAGGTGTTCTCCTCCCCAGCGCCTCAGATTCAGCTGCTCCATGCCAGGTTGGTACCTAGTAGAGAAAGGGGTTCCCAACCTTTTCCAACTTGGGGCCCACTTGTAAAACGTTCACAAATATTTGGGGCCCACCTTTGACCCAATGACCAATTAAACTCAAATAAATCAACAACAGCACACACAAAAATATGATTTAGATTTTTGGAAAATTATTTCAAGGCCCACTTCTATTATATCTTCTGGCCCAAGGTTTGAGAATCACTGTAGTAGAGTATGTAATGATAATGCTCTCACGGTACATGCACACAGGGACGGCACATTTCCTTAACGTCTCCGTGAGCAGTGCGAGTCCGAGAGGTTCGCGGGCTGCCTTTCACACTGCACAGTCAACATCCACGTTCTATCCGCGGGCAGCAGCCATTCATTTTCAATGGGAGCCGTGCATTGAACGCGGACGTCCGCGCAGGAAAATAGACTCGAGTTCTATTTTCAAGGAGCAACGCGGACATGTCCGGTCGGCACAGACATGCACCACGCTTATGTAACGGAGGCTAACTAGCACAGAGTTGGCGTGGAACGTTGGTAAACCTCCCTCCGATAGCCTCATACAGTCTCGTGCCGTTGGGCCGAGAGACTAGTCTCTTGGCCCAGCGGTATCGTACTGTGTCTCCCATTGCCGAACCGTTGTAGTTGACGAGGTCGCACGTTAGATCCCCGAGGGGGGTGAACAGGTGCAAGATGACCTCCGTCACAGTGGTGCCGCTGACCCGGGATGGGAGTGAGGTTTAAGGGGGAGAGTGTAACGGAGGCTAACTAGCACAGAGTTGGCGTGGAACGTTGGTAAACCTCCCTCCGATAGCCTCATACAGTCTCGTGCCGTTGGGCCGAGAGACTAGTCTCTTGGCCCAGCGGTATCGTACTGTGTCTCCCATTGCCGAACCGTTGTAGTTGACGAGGTCGCACGTTCGATCCCCGAAGGGGGTGAACAGGTGCAAGATGACCTCCGTCACACTTACACCGCGTTCCTGTGTGCAAGGCATGATTTGTTTTCATGCATTTTCACCGTTTCGGACTGATAACGGACACGTTCTGTGGACGTACTGTGGATGTCCGCGCCGTTGGTGTGCATGTACCGTCAGATTGGTACATAGTAGAGTTAGAAGGGCCAGAGCTAATGGTTCTACTGGTTGGATTGGTGGGGGGCATAGGGAGGGCTGTGGTGGGTCCCTGTGTCGGAATCATGTTTTAAAATGACGTACACTGGGCCAAAGTGTGACCACCCCCTCG
>NC_085865.1:10472309-10474809 GCF_034702125.1 Engraulis encrasicolus | reverse complement strand
CACACACACACACACACACACACACACACACACACACACACAGACGAATGCATGCACCACAGATTGTTTGACCACTTCCTCATTCACTCATTCACTCGCCCACCAAAAGAAAAACTAAAAGTCAAAGTCCCTGTAGTATGCCCTGTAACGACAAACATGCTTGATTTTTTCCTTAATCATACACCTGGGGGGTATTCAGAGGATAGTTCTCTATGTCCAAGCCAACATGCTGGTCTAGAAAATTCCATCACTGTACTACTGATGTTAAAGGTACACTGTGCAGGAAATGGTCAAAAAAGGTACTGCAACTATGCTGCTCATTGAAACTGGGCTGCCTATTGCCAAATTTGATCTTTACATGAAAATTTACTTACTAATTAACAAATATTTTCTAGTATGGTCCAAGTACAGTCATTTTTGCAGCTAAAAATGGCTATTTTTGGAAATTCAAAATGGCGGACCATGGAGAAGATCCCCCTTTTCATGTATGAAAAGTGCAATTTTTCCAGTCATAATGAATACTTAGAATTTGATGGTGGTGGTAAGTATTCATGAAAAAGGTAACATTAGTGAATGGGCAGCATGAATTCTGGAAATAAATAACTAAAAATCTCACACAGTGTCCCTTTAAAATCAACCTGTTTAGAACGTATTGTTCCCCTCTGTATACAGCTCCACTCTGGATTAGATACAAGAAGGAGAGCCTGTTCAAGCTAAAAGTAGCTTATAATGACTGTCTCAGGATTCTCCTGAAGAAGCCAAGGAGTACCAGAGCAAGCCAGCTGTTTTGCAAACTAGGTCTAACTACTTTCATGGCTTTGGTGAGAAATCTCACCTTCAAGTTTATGAACAGGCTGGATCAATCCACGAATGAGCTTATTGTTCAGATAGTAGATCCAAGTCGTAGCTCTGTGAGGTACATGTCCAAAATCTGGGAGCACTGGCACGTGTGCCTTCACTAACTTACATGTATATAGTATATTTTTGTATAAAATGTGTATTTATGAATGTGTGATCTATTGTTTTAATTGATCGATGTACTGTGCTGTCTCTCGTGTGGGCCTTGAGCCTGTAGGCTAATAAAGTTTCAAGACCATGTTAAGTGATAAACCTGGCTAAGTCAACCTACTGGTAAATCATCTAAATAGATAGCCCACAGGTGTCATTTAGTTAAGGAAATGAGAACTCAAGGCTCTTCTATTAGATGATTTATCTACACATCAAGGTTCACTTAAAGGACCAGTTCAGTCAATTTCAATAAGCTGTTGTATTGCTCACACTACCCTTGACTTGTCAGTGCCCGGTGACGCCACATTTTTTGGCTCAGCCCTTTCCGAGATATGAGCTATTCTAATGGGGGCAACTTTTGTTTACATTTCAAAAAAACATTTTTATTTATTCCCAAAACATCCAAAAGGTTATGTAATATCAGCAGAGAGCTAGCAAACATCGATGCCTTTTGCGAAAATATTTGGAGTAGACCTATCCTATCTTTTTAAAAATGTAAACAAAAGTTGCCCCCATTAGAATAGCTCATAAAGGCTCAGAAAGGGCTGAGCCAAAAAATGTGGCATCACCGGGTACTGACTAGTCAAGGGTAGCGTGAGCAATACAACAGCATATTGAAGTTGGCAGGAGTGTTCCTTTAACCTGGTTTACTACTGAGCCAAGTTCTTGGAATACTCCCCTGGGCATTCTGCCAGGATGGGATAGTCAAGTCAACGTTTGTTAGTCTTTTTCAAGCACCAAATAAGACCAAAAAAGTCAAAGCTAAATGGTGCTCAGATCTAAAGTACTTCAAGGTTCCATTTGTGTTTTAACCAAAGGCATGGTCATTAAAAAAAAAAAAAGGATTGAAGTGAGCAGAAAATTATTCTTCAATTTCCACAGTTTTGCTAATGTCTGGCACCTTTCAGTCATGAGTGCAGTCAGTGTAACCCGTTCAAGTGAGCTCAGGTTGAAGGCAAAGATTTGCTGCATGCTCTACGTACATATCCCAGTTACTCTGGGCCAAGTATCAACTAGGGGTGTAAATCACAGCCTTCATGACAATACGATACGGTATCGATTTCTTAAATCAGGGATTAGATTATTTTTGATACTTAAGAGTTCCCCACGATACGATTCAATTCGATTCGATTTTTTCCAAATACTTTTCCACTTCTACTGTGTTAAGGAGCTAGGGCATTGCACAGGGCCAGCGATTCGATTCTTTTCGATACTTAAGAATACCCGACGATACGATGCGATTCGATTAAATCGCCGGCCGATACTTCGATGCATCGATACATTTAGATTTTTTTACACCCCTAGTATCAACACAGCAGTCAATGTACAGTATTGAAATGGTGGATTAACTCAGTAACTCAGTTGAGTAGTGGAAACATTCCATGGCATTAAAATCCAATTAGCAGATGCTTTATCCAAAGTCACACAAACAATACAGCACGATAGTCAAATAAGCACAAATGTGTTTGTGTACCCACTGGCTCCTGGGCAT
>NC_085865.1:10444809-10459809 GCF_034702125.1 Engraulis encrasicolus | reverse complement strand
GTTACTAAGCACTACATTACAGTCATAACCAACTGTTGCTATGGCCGCACGGACGGACGGACAGTCGGACAGAAGCTGGTGGGTAAGTACTCTGTTACCATGACAACGGTGGTGCCAGCGCAACACAAACAATGCTGAGTTTGGTGGTGGGAAAACATTACTTGGTCTTTGCCAAAGATCCCACACACACTCGCATGTACACATGTACACACGCGCGCATGCACACACACACACACACACACACACACACACACACACACACACACACGCTGCAAAATATTACAATTTTACAAAAACAT
This sequence comes from Engraulis encrasicolus, assembly GCF_034702125.1. Taxonomy (NCBI): domain Eukaryota; kingdom Metazoa; phylum Chordata; class Actinopteri; order Clupeiformes; family Engraulidae; genus Engraulis; species Engraulis encrasicolus. Next base: position 10,459,510 of record NC_085865.1, on the reverse strand, counting down.
TTCACATGATATTTCAGGATGAATCAGATCAGGTCATTACATTCCTTTATCGTGACTTTTAGCCTGTGTGTAAAAGTGTTTATTTTCCCAGGACTTATAAGTCCTTTTGTACTGTGGTTTTTCACTGACTTTGACATTTAATTAAAAAAATTACTGTCACCGGTGAGTCCAAGCAGCTGTTGAATTCTACCCAGCTGTTGTTTTTATATTAAAAATCGGACACAATGTTCTTTAAAAGGACGAGAAATAATGACTGTATCTCGTTCCCACATCAAGATAGTAACAAGTAACCATGTGTGGCGAGTCGAGAGATGAGGAGTCCTGGCAGCAGATGGGGCTCATTCTTCCAGAGGACATTGGCATGAGGCCTGTGACTCCTAGCTGTCTGCTCTGACATGAGATGGGAGAGTCTCCTTGACCCCATTGCTCAGAGCCAATGTTTTAAACCTTACTGTCACCAACATTGTAATGACCAAGTGGTGGCCACTTACTGCAGATGGGGTTGCCGGCGGGCTTATTCACTATTTGTTAAAAACTACAACTCAACTACAACTACAGTACAACTGCTCATTTACATCATAACAACATTGCTATGACAGTACAGAGAGGCTTAAATAACAGATGAAGACATAGCCATTACATAGAAATGCTGTTATAATGCAGTTTGGTCTTTTTAGTGATGAGTGAACGTGCCCGCCGGAGAGCCCATCTGCACAAACAGGCAACTGAAGTATTGTATCAAGTCCTCTTAACTCTGCTGAGAGTCTCTGTAGTAAACTATTGCATCAGTCCTGTCAGTCCTCCACAGCAGTGCTTCCCAACCTTTTTCTTCAGGGACCCATGTTTTTACTATTGTCAGCTTTGGTGACCCAACCGCGCGAGCGCCCACATGAGAGGGAGTCACAAGATGCCCTTTGTTTCCTGCAAAAACTTATTTTAGTTATTTTATTCCTCAATTTGTTATTGGTCAAATATAGAAAAAATGTTTGATGTAGCAAATGTTTGAGGTGTTGCTTCTATGCATATATTAGTTAAATGCTTTGTCATTTATTCAACATGGGCTATATATATTTAAAATTAGACCCCTTAAAATCAAGAGGGCTCCGAGACCCTCTGTGGATCTTTGGCGACCCATAAGTTGGGTCCCGACCCATAGGTTGGGAACGACTGCTCTACTGTACACATGGCTCTAAATGAACCCTGTTCATCACTAGCCAAGTCGCCTGCCAGATTAGACAAGCTGAATTGTCACCAGCAATTGGCCAGTAAGGTGGGTGTTAACTTAGAGCCAGCCCTGACAGTACAGCACAGGGAAGTAAGTGCACAGTGTACAGTACCGTAAGTCTCCAGAAAGCACAGTACAGTACAGTGAAGTACACAGTGTAAGTCTCCAGAAAGCACAGTACAGTACAGTGAAGTACACAGTGTAAGTCTCCAGAAAGCACAGTACAGTACAGTGAAGTACACAGTGTAAGTCTCCAGAAAGCACAGTAGGCTACATGGTGTACCATATAAGCCTTTATACAGCACAGTGCAGCACAGTAAAGTGTAAGTCTTTATACCGCACAGTGCAGCACAGTGAAGTGTGTGCGTGCGTGCGTGCGTGCGTTCGTGCGTGTGTGCGTGCGTGCGTGTGCATGCCTGGCTGTGTGCATGCGTGCGTGCGTGCGTGTGTGTGTTCATTTTCATCACCCTGTAGATATGAAAAATCAGCAAACTCATGTCAACTACACACACACACACACAGAAATATTTCCGAACTTCAACAGACATGTTGAAAGACTCACAAATCCCAGCCAACATTTATATCGGTAGAACTACAAGCCTATGTGCTTTCTGTGAACATCAACACATGTTGAAACTAGATATATTATGACAAATTCTACACACAACTGGATTCCAAAAAACTCCCCATACTCAAACTCTTCACGTGTGCTGTGAAATGATTTATCTACATGTGCTGTCAGCCCATGTTGACTCTGAGCTCTTTTGGCTACACATTCACGAAGTTGGACTTGAAACACAGGAGAATCATCATTGAATTGCAAATGCTGAATGTGTTGTTTTACTGTACTGATGTCTGAAGGTTATGTATGTTTAACTGTGTGAAATAGTGTAACGAAAGTCAACTAGCAAACTAGCAGAACGTTAGTAAACGTCCCTCCACACGCCTCATGCAGTATGGGTAGTGCTGAGCTATCGGACTGGTCCTTTAGTACAGCAGTATCCTGCTGTGTCTCTCATGCCCGAACTGGAGGGGCGATGACCAGAAGGTGGTGGGTTCAAGCCCCGAGTGGCGGGCTGCGCAGGAACACCTCAGCTACACTAGCAACTAATGAAAATGAAGATAAGTTGTCTGGACATGGTAAGAAGTGATATATGTGAAAATTGGACTTGATTGGCATTGAGAAATAGTAATGTAAGCTTATTAATGTATACAAAAAACTCTTACGTAATGCAGACTTCAAACACATGGTTTGACAGCTTTGATATTTCATGTGGTGGGAGAGAGCAATACTAGCCAGGCCACGCCCTCCTAGTGACGCAACACCTTCGGCATTGCTTCTAGTCAAGCCAGGAGCAACAATACAAATATTGTTTCTTAGCTCCGTAGAAATCAGGAACTCCAGCTACTTTGTCGGGAAGCAATCAACTTTGAGCAGCTCCAGCAGCCCTGGAAAGAGGCGTGTTCAAGGCAGTGACGTGATTTAAGCAGAGACATTCTATTAGGGAATCAGTGCGTGATGTCACTGTTTACATTTCTCATTCTTCCGTGTGGCAAGAAAGAGCTTGGTCACTTCGCCTTGTGTTGTGAATACACTACAAACACACCCAGAAGGTAAGCCTCATGACTTATTAAAGAGCTGTGCAATGAAATCTAGTTCCATATCACACCCGGTATAATTATTATCTCCATCCTATTTTTGAAACGTCTGAAATATCATGTGGAAAGACTCGTAGCCATCAGAAACCTAGCCGACTCCGAGTTGCATACACACTCATGGTACATCACGTTAACACTACAAAGTAAAGACCGTTATTCACAATGGTTTAGGCAACCTAGAGTAGCCTAAAGTGTTCATCTGTTTGGTGTAACAGCTCGCTTTTATGACAAGTGGAATACACTGCAATCTGATCTTGACGTTAGCTAACAAGCTGACAAAATAGCTTGTTTCCCAGAGTTATGCATTGTGCTCTGCATGTTTTCCCTTCATTTGTCCACGTTACTGATATTGCAACCTATCACATTTTGGTGTGCCATCGGTAGGCAAACAGCTATACAATAAAATGAAAATTAGCTTAACAAATAGCGATATTTGGGCTTGCAGCTGGTGACGGTAATGTAGATAATAATAGCCATATCCCGGGTGTTGTGTGGAACTAGATTTTATTGCACAGTTCTTTAATGAGTCATGAGGCTTATCTGGGTGCTTTTGTGACATGAAAAAATGATTATACTGTGTATTTATGTGACCAACTGCACAGTTAACTTTCAGAAACAAAACGATTTTGTTTCAGTTGATGCTATGTCTCGTCTGAACATAATGGATAAAGACATTCAGTGACAAACTGTTTTTAAACACATTTCATACCTGACCAAATCTTCAATTAGCTAAATAAATTCAGACCATAACCCACCATAACCAATAGCCTATGTTGTATAACATGTGGTATTTGTATAACATGTGGTATTTGTGCTATTTCTGGCTAAGTTTCTGCCAAGATGTGAGGTGTCATGCCAGGGATTTCACATTGTACCCGAATAGAGAATGCTGTTATCTCAGCTCTTTTTGCCACCCAGCATGTTGGCGCATGCGCAGCATTGCGCACAAACGTGTTTACAAGATTCGCCTATTGGGACTAAGAAGATGCTTGGTTTAAACTTTGGCACAGCCTTTTCTGGCCTCGACTTATAGCAAACCAAGGGAGGTGGGTTAACCAGGCCGTTTGGGAAATTTTACTTGTGAACTTCTTGGTCAAACCAACATCTCAGTGCAAATTTGAAAGTTGATGACAATCAGGCAAAACAAAAGCAATGCTACGCCACAAAGCATGTGGCTGATATGTGTAAAGCTACAGGCCCACTCTTCAGAAATAAGCATCTTCTGATTGATGTCAAAATCAGGACTGATGGATTCTCTCAGGTGAGATGAAACAATGTAGCCCAAACAAGATGTAGGACAGATTCAAATATATCAGTCAACTTCCTGTGGATTACCATGTTTATGTGACGGAGGTCATCTTGCACCTGTTCGTCTCCCTCGGGGCTGCGAACGTGTGACCTCGTCAACTACATCGGTTCGGAAGGGAGGCACAGTACGATACCGCTGGACTAAAGGACCAGTCCCCCAGTTCAACGGCATCGACACTGTATGAGGCTATCGGGAGGGAGGTTTAATAAGATTCCACACCAACTCTGCTAGTTAGCCTCCGTTACACTCTCCCCCGTAAACCTCACTCCCATCCGGGTCACGGCACCACTGTGACGGAGGTCATCTTGCACCTGTTCGCCTCCCTCGGGGCTGCCAACGTGTGACCTCGTCAACTACATCGGTTCAGAAATGGGAGGCACGGTACTATACCGCTGGACTAAAGGACATCGACACTGTAGTCTACTGTATGAGGCTATCAGAAGGGAGATTTACTAACATTCCAAGCCAACTCTGCTAGTTAGCCTCCGTTACACTTACCCTTCCAATTGCACAATGCGCTTACAGGTTTACTTATTTATTCGTAACAAGGCCTTTTGCACTTTGGTTGCGCCAGGAGTGTGGTGATGTCACTTCTGCCATGGTTCTGCATGAGGCGTTGTGGTCACCCCACTGCAGTTCCGCCCCTTGTGTATGTTGTATAAGTCAGCACTACCCTTGTATTATTTATGTTTTGTGTAGCATATATATGTTTTGAATTCCCTGTTTATATGTGTCATGTGTCTTCTGGCTTATAGGTAGCCTGGGCGAATAGCCGACTGTTGACTCCGTCAATCAGTCTGGCAAAAGCCATGAGGAATCCGTCTCCGTGGACGATGGGAGATGGTCTGATCTTACTCTATCATTTAAATTAATTGAAGTTCCAAACTCAAATTAAAACCCATGTTGTGGTTTATTAGCATGCCTGTTACGTTATAGCGTCGCAAAAACATACAAATAACAAAACGAAAGTGTGAATATAGTTACCATAACCAATCAGTAACGGAGCTCGCGGGTGAGTTCTACGTCACCACTCTCAACTGTTTGCTGATTGGCGAAACACTGAGAGAACCGAGCTCGAGGCTTTTGCCAGACGATGTGCGGAGCCAAAATCTTTGGGTGGAGTACAGAGGATGGCGTTGCGAGGCTAGCTTATAGGTATCGACACCCATCTTTCTTTTTAAACTGCAAACCCAGTTTACCTTCGAGTACCAATAAAGTTGAACTTCTGTATCTCTATATCTCTCTCTCTCTCTTGCCAATATTTTTCTTCTATGCCATCTGCAGATTTGCCACTTTTACATTCACTGGATGCATCTTTAATTGGATTCTTCCCCTAAGCGTTGAGGAATGTGTATGCTGTACAATTAGCATCGTTCCGTTTACAATTAGGGCATGGAGAGGCCACAGGGGGGTCGGTGTGCCCTGTGTGTGTGTGTGTGTGTGTGTGTGTGTGTGTGTGTGTGTGTGTGTGTGTGTGTGTGTGTGTGTGTGTGTGCCGGTGTGTGTGTGTGTGTGTGTGTGTGTGTGTGTGTGTGTGTGTGTGTGTGTGTGTGTGTGTGAGGCTGGGGTCGGGTGTGTGTGTGTGTGTGTGTGTGTGTGTGTGTGTGTGTGTGTGTGTGTGTGTGTGAGGCTGGGGTCGGGTGAATGAGCCCTTTGTGCCTCTTATCTCCTCCTGTATTTACAAGCTCCTCTCTGCTTCCCCTCAGAGGTCGCTCACTGTGTGTGTGTGTGTGTGTGTGTGTGTGTGTGTGTGTGTGTGTGTGTGTGTGTGTGTGTGTGTGTGTGTGTGTGTGTGTGTGTGTGTGTGTGTGATCCCCCGGCACGCATGTGTGAAACAGAGAAACATGCTAGTGTCTCTTCCTGTTCAAATCTCAAACCGACTGATGTTTTCACTTCACGCCGAAAATCTGAGCATTGGGGAACTGGTTAATATGAACCAAAAATTACTTGTTTTTTCTTTGAATTTTCAACAGCATTATAGACGGCATCAGGTTTATCCAGGTAACACATGGTCACATGCAGTAGAGTACACAACCTGGTCTGGACACCATCTGCATGCAGTGTTGCCAGATTGGGCTGTTTCCCGCCCAATTGGGCTGCTTAGGATGGCTGTGTGCGGGTAAAAATGGCATTTAGCAGAAAAACCCGCCCAATTTTTTGCCATAGAACTCAATAGAATTGGCGGGAATTTGTGCTTCTAGGCGGGTTTTGAGTATTGTTTGGGCTGGAAATCATCAGCCTCATGTGGCAACCCTGTCTGCATACATAGACATTTCAGGGGGCAGGTGTTGAAGGGTGGGGGGGGCTGTCATATAGAACTTCTGACTGCTGGCCAGTGTTGCCAGATGTGTCTGACCAAATCCCGCCCAAAAGGTTCTCAAAAAACGCCAAAATGCGCTAAATTCCGCCAAAATTCAGCAAATTACATTGACTTCTATGGGCCCAAAACGGTTTTTAAAAAAAAGCCAAATGGCCAATTTTCCCGTTTTTACCCACCGACGCTCATCCCAAGTAGCCCAATCGGGCAAGCACCCGCCCAATCTGGCAACACAGCCCCTGGCCCTGCCGTGGCTCAGACGGTCACTGCACTGTCACACTGGTGATCTGGGTTCGATTCCCAACCTGAGGTCATTTCCCCGATACTCCCCCATCTCTCTCTCCCACTCTCTTCCTGTCACCATCTCAAACTGTTCTGTCAGATGTAAAGCCCCAATGAAAATATTTTTAAAAAGAACTTCTGGCTGCAGAATCTATATACTGTTGTATTATATCGGGACAATATTGTCACATGCTTTTGATCGTGAACAGGGTCGGGTTAAGATGTCCCGGGGCCCCTAGGCTACAGGTTGCTGTGGGCCCCCCAGATTTCAAATTTCGTGAAGAATGTACGTAGACAGTGTCATAACTACGAGCTAAAAATTCAGGATAACATGTCTGCCAACTGTTCTCAACACGGTGGATCAATTTTTCAATATTGCATCTTGTCCCAATTTTGCAATTTTTCTCTTTTGAGCAATCAGGGGGCCCCTGGCAGGTGGGGGGCCCTAGGCTGCAGCCATATCTAGCCTGTGCATTAATCCGGCCCTGATAGTGAAGCATTTGTACATTATCATGTCAACATGGACCACAGCACATTGTGACAAAACAAACTTTTCAATTCTCTTGATTCTTGATTCTCTTGATTTTTTTGTCCAGTAGGGCAGAAGGGCAGGTGCTTTAGCACCACCTCGTCCCTATCTGTTCACGCCTATGATAAACATGCTTTGGTGGTAAAGATGAATGGTGCAGCAACGTAGCCTGGTCCTGACCATCCCATAATACTACCATTTCCATTTCGTATTCATGGTCTGGACTTTGTTTGATCTGACGCGATTGCAGGAAGCAGGAAGGACATTTTCGGAAAAATCAGGATTTAACTTATAAGTTGTTGAACAAACATGTCTGACGTCTATCTATGGCGATGTAGGACCGTTTAACAGACATATCTGACAGAACATCCTACCGTAGGATAAAATTACAATGTAGGACCCAATGTAGGACACCGAGGCAAATCCTACCGGTCAACATCGCTCCACAGAAGACAGGTACCAGACGTAGTGCGGAGCCAAGTGTCTTGGTGGAAGTACGTAGGATGGCACGCGAGGCTAGCAGCACCATTCTGGCCACCCTGAAAACTACAGGAGGGTGTTAAGATTCTCCACAAAGGGGTGCAAAATACACAGTCTATCACAGTCTAAGTATTATGAGAGGGTGTGTGCATGTGAATGTTAGAATGTGTGTGTGTGTGTGTGTGTGTGTGTGTGTGTGTGTGTGTGTGTGTGTGTGTGTGTGTGTGTGTGTGTGTGTGTGTGTGTGTGTGTGTGTGTGTGTGTGTGTGACCATTGAACAGTGTCTCTGAACAATCAGGTAAACAAATGCGCGCACGTGCACACACACACACACACACACACACACACACACACACACACACACACACACACACACACACACACACACACACACAGTGTCCTTCTGTGTTGATGGATGAGACATTGAGATGGTGATGGAGACTCATGCAGTTGACCACAAAGGTCACACCACAACCCTGACTGCGTGTGTGTGTGCGTGTGCGCGCGCGCGCGTGTGTGTGTGTCTGACTGTGTGTTTATGTATCTGTGTGTGTGTGTGTGTGTGTGTGTGTGTGTGTGTGTGTGTGTGTGTGTGTGTGTGTGTGTGTGTGTGTGTGTGTGTGTGTGTGTGTGTGTGTGTGTGTTTATGTATCTGTGTGTGTGTGTGTGTGTGTGTGTGTGTGTGTCTGACTGTGTGTTTATGTATCTGTGTGTGTGTGTGTGTGTGTGTGTGTGTGTGTGTGTGTGTGTGTGTGTGTGTGTGTGTGTGTGTGTGTGCACGCGTGCATGTGAGTGTGTGTGTCGCCATGACCCTGTCTCTGCCTCTGACTGGTCCTGTGACCGTGGCCCATGTCCCTTCACTCTCTCTTATGGGTCACTCATGAACTCATCAGTACACAAGGACACAGCTCTGCATACACACACACACACACACACACACACACACACACACACACACACACACACACACACACACACACACACACACACACACACACACACCATTGTGGACATCATCACACACACACACCATCATCACCATCATCATACGCACGCACGCACGCACACACACACACACACACACACACACACACACACACACACACACACACACACACACACACTCACACCATACAAGGACACCACAATGTCAGCCAACTCATCTGTCCGCATTAACTTTTGATTGATAATATCACACGTTTGTACCCCTCTCAGTGTCAACTTTATCTGTTCTCTCTCCCTTTATCTTCCTCTCCTCTTTCATTCTATCACTCCATCTCTCTGTGAATCTATCTCTTCCGTTCTATCACTCTGCTGTCTCTCTCTCTCTCTCTCTCTCTCTCTCTCTCTCTCTCTCTCTCTCTCTCTCTCTCTCTCTCTCTCTCTCTCTCTCTCATTGTTTCTCTGTCTGTGTTTCTCTTTGTCCTTTCTCCAGCTCTATCTCTTTCCTCCCACTCTCTCGTTCCATCTCTGCCACTCTCTCCATCCCTCTCTCTCCATCCCTCTCTCCTTCTTTGTCTTTCCTCTCCCTTTCTCTCTCTCTCCCTCTTTCTCTCTCCTGATACAGCTCTCTCCCTATCCCTCTACCCCCCCCTCTCTCTCACCCTCTCTCTCTCTCTCTCTCTCTCTCTCTTTCTCTCTCTCTCTTTATTTCTCTATCCCTCTTTCTCTCTCTCCATCTGAAGTTTAATGGACGCTTCACCTTTGATCCCATAAAAGGCTGATGACTATCTGCTCCGAAAGTTTGCTGTGAGTGTGTGTGTCCGTGTGTCCGTGTGTTCGTGTGTGTGTGTGTGTGTGTGCGTCCGTCTGTCCATCCGTCCGTTTGTATGTGAGTCTATCCGTGTGCGTGTGTGCGTGCGCGTGCACGCGTGTGTGTGTTCATGTCTATGTCCGTGTCCGTGTGTGTGCGTCCGTCCATCCGTCTGTGTGTGTGTGTGTGTGTGTGTGTGTGTGTGTGTGTGTGTGTGTATGTGTGCTTGCGTGCGTGCGTGCGTGTGTGTGTGTGTTTTGCAACCCTGATGATGTATATCTCTCTTTTGGACGCCTCTGACTGTTGGCACTTTCCCGCGTGGCGTGTTGAGGTGCTCCGGCCCCTGACAGATTGAGTGTGTCAGCAGACTGTTCATTGCTCTTTCAGTGTGTGTGTGCGTGTGCGTGCATTTGTGTGTGTGTGTTTGTGTGTGTACATGTGTGTTTGTGTGTGTGTGCATGCGCGCACGCGTGCTTGCGTCTCTGTGTGTGTGAGTGTGTGTGTGCATGTGTGTTTTAGAGTTTGTGTGTGTGTTTGCATATGTGTTTGTGTGTGTGTGCATGCGCGAATGCGTGCTTGCGTCTGTGTGTGTGTGTGTGTGTGTGTGTGTGTGTGTGTGTGTGTGTGTGTATGTAGTGTGTGTGTATTTGTGTGTGTGTGTGTGTGTGTGTGTGTGTGTGTGGTGTGTGTTTGTTTGTGTGTGTGTGTGTGTGTGTGTGTGTGTGTGTGTGTGTGTGTGTGTGTGTGTGTGTGTGTGTTACTCTCCCTCTTGCTCTTGACACTGTCCTCCCACGCCAGCGGACCCCGGATGAGCTACGGTTGGGGACATTGACCCCTCTCGCACCGCACCATGATGGATAAATACATGTGTGTGTGTGTGTGAAGGTGTAGGCCTATGTGTGTGTGTGTGTGTGTAGGTGTGTGTCGGTACCCGGGCGCCGCCCTAGCGGTGAAGCAGCGCATTCGGCTCGGCTACACACACTAGGGCCGGGTGCTGGAGAAAAAATATTTGCATGTTCCCTCTACAGCAGGAACCCACCCACTTGTCGGGAACCAATCAACGGTCAGCATTTCCAGCCGTCGAGTGTAGAGGGCGTGTTCAAGTTAGTGACGTAGTTGAACTGCGACTCAACCCATTGATTGTACAGGAAGCGCTTCATTCAGTCAAAGAAATAAAAAAATAGAGCTCTATGGATGATTCCGTAACAACAATGGAGCAGCGACAAACTTTTGCTTCAGCAGTAGATGCGGTATTGAACGAGTTTAACGGGAAATTCTCGTTAAAAATGGAACAAAGAACAGCCCTGGAATCATTTATCGAACGGAAAGACGTTTTCGCCTTGCTACCTACTGGCTTCGGTAAAAGTTTAATTTACCAGTTAGCCCCGCTGGTCGCTAAATCAATGGGGATTTGCGAGAACCCAATTGTCGTGGTCGTCTCGCCACTAATCGCTCTAATGGAGGACCAGGTTCGAGAGGCGACTGCCCTGGGCATTTCTGCTTGCCAGCTGGACCCTGACATCGAAGCGCTAATCAAACGAGGCAGCTTCAACATTGTGCTAGGCAGTCCGGAGTCGTGGCTGAGTGGGAAATGGCGCGACATGTTGACCGACGAAGTCTACAGAAAAAATCTCCTGGGCATTGTCGTGGACGAAGTGCACCTCACTTACAAATGGTAAGAATCACCAAGTCAACACAGCTTACAGCAGCATAGTATTTGAACAAGATAAACACGTCTTGCAAACTTGACATAAAGTTGTTATGGTAACTGCAGACTGTGCCTCAGGCCTTTGAAAACGATTAAAAACATTGTTTGCTTGCTTTTTGCCTCTGACATGTATGCCTTTGTGTCTATTTCAATTAGGGGAAGAGCTTCAAAGGGTCAGACTGCCTTCAGAGAGAGTTTTTCCAGACTGGGGGAACTTCGTGCTATTGTCAAACCAGGTAATTAAAATGTTTAATGAAATGAACAAAATCTTAGTATGTGGGGTTTGTGTGTGTGTGTGTGTGTGTGTGTGTGTGTGTGTGTGTGTGTGTGTGTGTGTGTGTGTGTGTGTGTGTGTGTGTGAGAGAGAGAGAGAGAGCGGGAGAGAGCGTGCGTGCGTCCATGCATGCCATTAACGTGTAACTGCACATTTAAAATGCTAATTTCTACCTAAACCATCTTTGCTTTGTACACCATCCATCCCCCTTCACATTGCCTCTTCTCAAGAAGACAGTTTGCACGAATTGCTGACTTCTGCTTTCTGCTTTCCGCCCATCCCCCCTCACCCTCTTTGCTCTCTATGCCACCCATCCCCAGTCACCTAGTCTCTTTTCTCAAGACACACAGGGCACCTTGTGAAACCTGTTTTTATCTTTCAATTGAAATGCTACTGTATAATTCACTTTTGTCAGTTGACATCTTAATTTACATGTAACATATTTCATGAGCAACTGCTTATTTTTTGCAATAACACTGATTTCGAGACATTCTAACGCTTTTCTTGTTCTGGTACAGGGACTCCTGTGATGGCACTGACCGCATCCGCCGATCTGCAGTCCAGGGCCATAGTGAAAAGACAGCTGCATATGGACAACGCAACTATGCTGACTGTCAGTCCTGACAGACAGAACATCAGACTAGGGCTGCATCGGGTCTCGACAGACTCACTCGACTGCCTGGACTGGGTCGTAAAGGATGTAAAGGACAAGGGTGCTGACATGTTGCCTGTGCTCATCTACTGTCGGACCGTGAACACTGTTGCACGAGTCTTCTGCCATCTGAAGGCTGAGCTGGGTGACAGGGCCTGGGTTGCTGGAGAGCAGATTGGGGACAACCTGCTCATAGCGATGTTCCACAGTCACACTCTGCCAGCAAACAAAAGCAGAGTACTCTCGGCACTGACAGGAGATGGCAACTGCAGAGTTGTGGTGGCTACCACTGCTCTTGGAGTGGGATTAAACTTTCCAAATGTGTCCCATGTAGTAATGTACGGGGTACCTAAGGACACAGAGGCCATGGTGCAGCAGATTGGTAGGGCGGGCAGAGATGGCTCACAGGCCCATGCTGTTGTTTATGCCACCACAAACAACAGGAATACAGATGAGGCAGTGAGAAAAGTGATTGGAGACAGTAAAACCAGCTGTTTTCGCACTGCATTATATTCTCACTTTGAGAAAGACATTGCTAGTGTTGAACCCGGTCATTCCTGTTGTACCCACTGCCACTCTGTTTGCAAGTGCACCTCTGTTGGTTGCCCTGTATCGCTGCCTGTGTACGAATTACCAGAGCCAAATCCAACACAAACACATGTAAAACGCAGGGATGTGACCTCGGATGACCATAACTTGGTCAGGGACCTTTTGTTTCAGTATCGGCAAAGTCTTGTCCATGACCACACACGCCTCTACACAAGTGTCACAGCTTGCACTGGATTTAGTGTTGCTCTGATTGATTCCGTGGTGGAACATCTTGCCTACATTTTTGGTCTGACATATATTATGCAGAATCTACCAGTATTTAAGAAAGAACACGGGCAAGAGATTCTCAGGGTAGTACATAAGGTGTTTCGTGATTTTGAATTGTGTGAAGAAGCAGTCACTTCTGTATCGCTTGTAATGCCAGATGTGGACTTTACAGGATACTTTGACAGCGAAGACGATGAGTCTGGGCATGTGCTCATAACTTCCAGTAGTGCTGAATCGGGGTTCTCTGTACTTAAGGGCTCTGACTAAATGTCTACTTTCTATCAAAAAAAGCAGTATTCAATGTCTCTTGTATATATGTAAATATCTAAGATCCTTTGAATAAACATGTTTGTAGAAACCTGTCAATGACCGTGTTGAAATGATTAATTCTGTGAAATAACATTTAAAATGTCTCAACATCTCTGAAAATAAACACAGGCCAAAAGGCAGTAGTAAGTAAAGTTTAACATTTTAATTCCACTAATCATAGGTATGAAGTCTAGATTGTTATTTGGTGAGGTACAGGCATTTCACAGCATCTTTGAGTAGAGTCCAAGGCAAGATGGTTGGTACTGGAAGAACACAACATCATGGCAAGTAACACAATACAAAATGCAAATGTGCAATGCTAGATGAAACACCTGATACCTCAGTAAGTGTACAGACACACAATTAGAACTTTAAGACAAAAGCAGCAAACGGTAAGAGCATAGTGCAAAAAAATTACTGGATTACTGAGTGGTAGTGCAAAGTCCAAGTGGTGAGTATATCACGTAGCACAGAAAGTGTCACACACATTTTCAGTGCAAGTCCAGTGGCAAACAACAATTCACCTCGTCCCTTTTTTATTTTGCGTGGTGTCTTGGATGGCGTCGGCTCTCTTGCTCTTTTCTCCGTGGGGGCTTCCGATGAGGCCCCGGTTGGGGCTTCCGACGAGGCCACGGTTGGGGCTTCCGACGAGGCTCCAGTTGGGGCTTCCGACGAGGCTCCGGTGGCTCCCGAAAACTCTCTTTCCCACTCTCGAAAAATTGGCAGGTCTCGTTCGAGCCGCGTGAGAGTAGTGACACATCTTGGACAGATTCTATCTGATTTTTTTGTGTCAGGAGTGACGGTAAGGCCAATCTTCTGAAGCCGTTCGGCTACTGACTGCGGCTTGGAACGTCTTTCAAACAACACACTACAATGAGAATATGTACCAGCCACTCGCATGTTGATGTTGCATGCCCTGCAAACGTCGTGTCTCTCCATTTTCGCTCGTCCTGTTGTTATCGTGCCGTTTACTCTCTCTGTAGAACTACCGGCTTCTTCTTCTTCCTGTTATTGAACCAGTTCCTGTCGCGTTACATACGTCAGAGGAAGAGTGGTGTGGTTGGTTTAAACTTCGGTACAGCCCTTTCTGGCCTCAACCAATAGCAAGCCGAGGGAGGCGGGTTATCAAGGCCCATTTGAAATTTTATTTGTTATCGTCCAGGTCAGACCAGAATCTCGAACGAGTTCTGAGGTCTATGGCAATCAGGCAAGTGTGTCGGTAAGTTGACCCCTGTCATTCCGTGCCATGATATAGAGTGGTCCGCCATGACGGATGTGTGTGTTGTCCTTAATTAAATACCCCAGACATAACCCCAATCTCCGCCAACACCACACTAACCCTCTTCACCCCCCCAACCACACACACACACACACACACACACACACAC
>NC_085865.1:10412309-10439809 GCF_034702125.1 Engraulis encrasicolus | reverse complement strand
CAGTAATTCTATGAAGCATATAAATGCTTTTTCACAAACCTCAAAGGTGCAGCAATATTTTTTTGGACAGAAACCCCATTAATTTTAGATTGGCAGAATGAATCCCATTTTTAGCTATTCTTGGTTACATCTCCTCTTCTGAGTATGGTGGTGGGAGCATCATTATATGCGGCTACCTTGCTGCCTCAGGCCCTTGACAGTTTGCTATTATCAGTGGAACAATGAACTCAAGTTTATTGTGATATTTTACAGAAAAAAACGTGAGGAAGTCTGTCACACAGTTGAAGCACACAAGAGTATGGGTCCTGAAATGTGACAACAACCCATACTTTAGAAGCAAATCGACTTTAGAATGACTTCATAATAATGAAATACACATTCTGAAATAGCCCAGTCAAAGCCCTGACAAAAAACAATTGAGATTATATGGCATGAAGTCAAGAAAGCTATGCACTCCAGACATCCCACAAACCTTGCTGACGAGAGGCAGTTCTCTAAAGAAGAGGGAGACAAGATACACACAGATTGTTTTGTTAATCTGATCTGCAACTGCAGGACAAGTCTGTTTGATGATATTGCAACTAACTGAGGGTTAAAACCTACTTAATGCAAGGGTGTACTTACTTATGCCTTGCTCTCCTGTGAATGTTATGGCCCTATGACCAATAAAAATATGATAACATGTAAATGTTTGGGTGGAATTAATTAAAGCAGACTCTGATTGTTCCTTCTTGAGATTTCCGGGAAGATCAGACCATGTTTTATGATCAATTTTGACAGAAATGTAAGAAATTTCAAAGGGTGTACAAACTTTTTCCTGGGACTGTAAATTTAACGTTCTTACTTACTGACATATTTTAACCCTCTAGCTACCATAACGGCCGTGAACGTCCGGCTGGATCTGTACCAGAACGGCCGCGGCCGGCCGGAATATTTTCATATGAATTTTCATATATTTTCATATTTTCATGCAGTTTTTCCAGCTTTCAAACACTTTAGCTCAATATTATAGACCCTCCTCGATATACTTTCAGTATAAAAACTATATGTTTATATTATTTTATTTTTCAGTATTTTAGATTTTATTACGAGATGCGCCGCTTTATGCGATTTGGCAATCTGCCTTCAATTCAAATGACGGCCGTCCGAGATTGGATGGCTACAAACACAACCATTCTGTTTCTACAACCAATATACACTAAATATGAAAACTTCCAACCCTCTTCGATCTATTTTCATGGTCAACAGCACATGTTTATGACTATTTTAGGCTATTTTAGATCATGTTGTTTTATTAGGCTTATGAGATGGTGTTCAACTGTGATGAGTTCTGCCATGGTCCTAAATAGCAAACACAACTGTCCAGCCGATGTCTACACGCTACATATTAAAAATGTAAACCGTCTTCGGTGTGTTTTCAGAGTCAAACCATATGTTGGTATCCAACTATCTTAGTTTCCTGGAACAACGATTCGACAGCTCTGCGTAACAGCGCATCTGGAAGCGCAGCATGATAGGCTATTCATTTTGCGTGTCAGCTTTGGCAAAGCAGTCAAGGACTGTTACTACTGTGTCCTTCACAAAAATGTGCGTGAAGACGTTGAGTTGAATGCTAACTTCCAATAATCGCCTACCAACGTGGTGTTTGTAGCACTTCAATTCCGTATTACTCGGTGATGCCTGGCGCGTCTTACCTGTGCCAAATTGGGAGGGGAAACTTCCTTACAGCTCCATTCATGTCCTGGCTGCTATCGCTGACACTTCTCCGGTTATCCGTACACGTCTTTGGCATGGTTTAGTTCAAACATTATTAGCTAGTGTAGTCCATTACAGTTATACCGCTTGAAACCGCTTGAAACCGCTTGAAAACAGGACTTTTGGGTGAACGACATTTGTTGTCGTCACATGATCATTGTTCAACTTTGACCCTGGATGGATGGATGGATAGACCAAGGATAGATAGATAGATGGATAGAGAGATCGATAGAGAGATAGATAGGCCTAAATATATAGATATATAGATAGATAGGCCTAGATAATATCGGATTTTATCACATTTTTATCATTTAATCCACATCAAAGGCACTCTATGGGAATACTGAACAATTAATTACCCATAAATGATATACCATTTGAAAGTGTGTTTTCTCTACTTTAATATGAAAGTAACTTGTAATTGACACTTTTCATTTCTTTTCAAGTTATTTGACATTGTTTAGAATATGACAAAAATGTCAATTTTTCCTTAGAATTCCTGGTAGGATTCCGGCCTATTCAAAAAAAATTCTGGTAGCTAGAGGGTTAAGCTGTTTTCTTCCTGTAGGTTGGTCAACCAGCCTGAACTATGCTTTTGTTATTGATGTTGAGAGTCATTGAGTATACACTCCCCAAATGTTCATCCTTTATGCACTAGGCTTGTGTACAGTATAATGGGTGTGGTTGATTACACTCCACTTCAGCTTTGTAAAATAATAATAATACAGTAATAATAATAATAATAATAATAATAATAATAATAATAATAATAATAATAATGGTAATAATATATATAGGCCTATACAAATATATATTATATGCCTTCCAGCTTTGCTGCATGGGACTGTGGTGGTTTGTTTGGCTCCCCTGACCAACATTTGAGATGCGGGAGGTTGAAAGGAGACACTTTAAGTGGGCGGAGCTACAGGTAGGTGGGTGTGGTCTCCAGTGGCACGCCGCAAAAGGCCCCCATTGTTTACTATTGGGTCCAGGTCAGTTGGGTGACAGTGTATTTGCTTGTGTGTGTGTGTGTGTGTGTGTGTGTGTGTGTGTGTGTGTGTGTGTGTGTGTGTGTGTGTGTGTGTGTGTGTGTGTGTGTGTGTGTGTGTGTGTGTGTGAGTGTGTGTTGGAGGGGGACTGTCCAACGGGGCAGATTAGTTGTCCACTCCACCGTCTTGAGACAGCGTTTCTGGGTCAAGCCGAGTTGCGGAAATACACACCTCTCTTTCCCAGGGAAACACACCTTTTCCCAGAATGCCAAAGGAGTGGTAAGGGGTTCATGGTACAGTACAGTCCAGAAAAATATGCACATCCCTGCCTGCCGATACACAGTCCAAATATACTCTGTGTTTCTGTGTGTGTGTGTGTGTGTGTGTGTGTGTGTGTGTGTGTGTGTGTGTGTGTGTGTGTGTGTGTGTGTGTGTGTGTGTGTGTGTGTGTGTGTACGTGTGTGTACGTGTGTGTGTACATGTGTACATTTTTCCACCTTTACAGTGTAGATCTCCAGATCTGTTAACGCACACGCGCACACGTGCGTGTGCGTGTGTGCGTGTGTACGTGTCCATGTGTGTGCATGCATGTGTGTGTGTGTGTGTGCATATACAAACCCCAACTCCGATGAAGTTGGGACGTTTGGTAAACAGTGAATAAAATCAAAATGCTATCATTTTCAAAACATTCAATCTATTCATTAGATGGAGAATAGTGAAAAGACAACTTATTAAGTGTTAAAACTGAGAAAAAATATTGTTTTGGGGGACATATGTACTCATTTCTAATTTGATAAATCCAACACGTCTCAAAAGAGTTGGGACGGGGACAATAAATGGCAGCAAATGTCGAGGAAGACTAAAAACAAAACAAAAGACAACACTTAACAGTTAAATACATTAACCGATGAGATGATTTTATATAAAAAAAACAGTGTTCATTCCTATCTTGGACATGATTTCACCAGCTTAAATGGTGGGTGTATTCCTTGTCATGTTTTGCAAAGTTTTCCTTTCTGTAGTGCTTACAGTGTGACAGGTCTTGACCAAAAACCCACCATTTTATCACCTGCTGGTCCTTATGATGGAGCCAAACTGTTAAAACATAGTAGAGAATGCAATTTGACCTTACTATGTGGCAGTAATCGAAGATCTCCCTTCAGAATATAATGCATGAGTGGCTTTTCATGCTGTTTAAAAAACCCATTTACAAAGTATACCATTCAGCACTGTATTTAACTCTACAGATGAGTGAGAACATCTTAACCAATGCACTACTGCACCCGCATGCCATCATGGAGGCTGACTTTTGAAGCTAGCACTAACACAAGTTGGATGGTCCATTTTTACTGTAGCACAGGATGTGCAATGCTCTATTATTGTCAAAAAGAATGGACTTCTACAACTTCTGCTGACTTCTGTAAGCAAAGGACAGTTTCCCATGTCTTCTGGGTCTATTTCAAGTGAGCTCAGGTGCTTAGGAGAATGTTACACCCCTGTATCATTTTCATGCATTAAGCATTCTTAATATGGTCAATTTTCAATAGCTCTAGTGTAGCAGAGTGGAACTTTAGATGTTACTTTTCCTAAAATAGTAATCAAATTGATACTTGTGATTGCACGACTACGCCACTGGGGGACTTCCACCCCAGAATATATTTTGATTTCAACCAGTAAAGGCACAACAGGTTCGGATAGATATATGGACAGAGACGTGTTTCCCCGTTAGTGGAATAAAAATGTGTTCTTTATTTATACAAACATAAAAAAACATACAACACTTGGGAGCCACACCCCTAAATAAAATTAAACAATTAATCAAAGATTGGCTGCCCCAGATATTACACTGCAGCGGGCTTCCAAGGCAGGTTAACTGTGTATAAAAGGTGCCTACGATTAAATGCACACACACACGCACTCATGCGCGTAGGCACGCCACCACGGCAAGCAAGTGATTCAATGAGTGAGAATATACACAAGCAAATCCAGTTCGCATACTAATCACTACACACATGATAATTCCTTTGGGTGTAATTCACCACTAGTCTACTATGTGCGCAACGCACAGGTACCTGCCCTGTAAGCAGCTAAAGAAGGGGGTGGCTAGACCGAAATAAACAAAACAAACAAACAAACAAAATCAAACAGAAAGGCAAACTAAATTACTAAAGGACAAAACAGCGATGGGCCACCTGCCCACGGTGAGCTTTCATCGCCCAAGACCCTCGATGGCACTCTCCGCGCCACTGGACAGCGGGTGGAGAGCAACAAGCAGTCGGGTGACAGAGACACTGTCCAACCCAAACATTGGTAGCTGGGGCGTAGCAAAGTGCGCTGGAACCCAGGACCTCGGCGCACCAACAAGAACACAGGGTAAGCCCTCTGCAGGCACCCGAACACCGGGGAGCTTTACGAGCCAACTATTCCGGGTGTTTTTATAAAAACCATGGCCTATTCGCCACTGACCAATTAGCCATTCAGCGGCTGGCAGAGTCCCATGACGTCAATATCACGGTAAAAACAGAGGGACATACCTTGCCCTGAGCACAAACAGTTCACCCCGTTACACTAGCACTCCAGGAATTAGAGTGAGACTACAGCCAATATATATTGCATGA
Source organism: Engraulis encrasicolus (assembly GCF_034702125.1). Lineage (NCBI taxonomy): Eukaryota > Metazoa > Chordata > Actinopteri > Clupeiformes > Engraulidae > Engraulis > Engraulis encrasicolus. The sequence goes on along the minus strand of NC_085865.1, from coordinate 10,434,447 downwards.
TGTCATGAACCTATACAATGATTTTATTAACAAAAATATGTCTTATATACACTCAATCGTGGTAAATCAAAGGGAATTCAAAAATGTATGTAATAACTATGGTAATTATTCCCTTTGCATCTTTAATTCTGAGTGACTCAGCCTCTCTGTGATGATCTTATACCTGGACACCTATATTGTCCGTCAGTACAATTCATTTTGAAATGTTCTTCTTTGTTGTTTTATCTTATTGGGATGTTTACTAAATTTCACTGATCCCCGTCCCAACTCTTTTGAGACGTGTTGGATTTATCAAATTAGAAATGAGTACATATGTCCCCCAAAACAATATTTTTTATCAGTTTTAACACTTAATATGTTGTCTTTTCAGTATTCTCCATCTAATGAATAGATTGAATGTTTTGAAAATGATAGCATTTTGATTTTATTCACTGTTTACCAAACGTCCCAACTTCATCGGAGTTGGGGTTTGTATGTGTGTGTGTATGCGCGCACATGTGTGTGTGCATGCATACGTGTGTGTGTGTGTGTGCGTGTGCGTGTGCGTGTGCGTGTGCGTGTGCGTGTGCTTGTGCGTGTGCGTGTGAGCGTGAGCGTGCATTTCTTCCAGTTGACGTGGTGGGTCTGTCTCTCCTGCCGTGGAGCTGCCCAACATCATCTGTAATGGAGGATAAGGCTGAGGTAGCGATAGACAACATTCCCCTGCAGTGGTTCTCAAACTTTCCCCATCTTTCCCCCCTTTGGAGGGTCTGGATGATTCCGAGCCCCCCCGGACAACAGCAGTAGGCCTACTCGCGCAGACTGATTTTACGATCACTGCACTGCGCAGCATCAAAAGAAAGGTGGCTGGTGAGATAAAACAAAGAGGCATGTGTGTTCATTTCCTATGCTATTTAAATTGATGATATTGGTGAGGCCTTAAAAGGTATTGCTTGGAGATACAGGAAATAATTTCTTTGGGGGAGGGTGCCCCATGCGATGCCTCCGCTTGCGCCCCACTTTGAGAAACATTCCCCTACAGGCTACCTGTGGCCTCAGATTTACACCCAGCTCACAGCAGCAGCTTTTACAGCAGACAGATCTGGAGGTAAACACAAGTGCTTGGAGCGACGCCACTTCTACTCCTCCGCCCGCCCCCCTCAAAAAACAAACATATGCGAGGTGAAAGAGGAAACTGAACTGCAAGTGAACTTGTGTGAGGTGGATTTGCAGAGCAGACTGATTCATGCAGTGTTTTTAATCTCACCTTAAACAGGATTTATTTAATACGTTCTAGGAAGGAGAGTGATATAAGACAGGCCTGGAAACTTGAACTTCCCTTGGCAGATCTCCTCGTCTCTCCTCCCATGTGAGCATTAGCCTCCTGGGCCAGGTTGGCATGCCTGTTACCCCTCCTTAAAGCCTTGAAGAGTACAGTGGAGCAGTGCTGGCACCGGGCAGTGGCAATACCACAGTTCATTTACTGTGTGAGGTGCAGCACAGGGGTCCGTTTGTCGATTACTGTCGTTGCTAACTGTCTTAAGACCGTCTTACCGTTCCCTTGGATTTAGTGGTGAGCGTCGCTGTCGAGAGAGAGGTGAGTCGCTCTTACGAAGGACTTTGCTAATGACGATAGCAAAGACGCAGTCAACGGACCCCAGCACAGCTCGATAAAAGATCAAAAACAAAAATAAAAACATCCTCGTGCTTGACCTCAGTCTCTTTCTGTCTCAGTGCGCGACCTTCTCTCACCTTTGAACAGCTCGATAAAAGAACAAGTAGCCTAACCAATAAAAGAGTAAAAAAAACAGCAGGGTTAGGGAGGTACCAACATATCAATGGTATTAATGTAAAGTAGGACCAGTTGTAAGGGGAAACACACTCTGAAATATTGACCCAACCAGGGTGCGATTTGTCAGAAAACCAGAAGGGTGGATGTGTATCAGATTTCAAGCAATATCAATGGAGTGACATTAAATTGTGATTAAAACCCATGTAGAAAAAGTGGCAATAACCTAACCATGTTTTACTGCATAGTATACATGTGTATGGTCAGCACCTCTTTTCTGGTGTGTGTTCGCCTCCTTCCGTAAATGGGATGAACTCGGCCCAGCCGTGGCTCCAACGAGCTGGGCACTGGACAGCTACGCCGGCGACCCGGGTTCGATTCCGGCCCGCGTCCTACCCAGATCCTTCCCTGTCTCTCTCTCTCCCCACTCGATTCCTGTCTCTCCTCCACTATCATGTCCCATATAAAAAATATTCCCAAATAAATGGGATGAGCTGCTCCATGCCTGAACCACAGAGAAGGCTACAAAGGGCCACATACAAAAGGCCTATAGCCCAAGGACAAGGACCAGGCACATGGAGAACACATTCCTGTCCCATGATGCGCTCCCCCACAGATCGCCTAACGCACTGTATTACAGTACCCAATACCCACAGATCATCTAATACACTATATTACAACATAACACCCTCGGGGGCAGGATAATCATCCAATTTCACTCAAACCCTTTCCATTTTTATTCTGTAAACTCTGTAAACTTGCCATCTCTCTCTCTCTCTCTCTCTCTCTCTATGCCTCTCTCGCTCTCTCTCTCTCTCTCTCTCTCTCTCTCTCTCTCTCTCTCTCTCTCGCTCTCTCTCTCTCTCACTGTCTCTCTCTTTCTCTCTCTGTCTTCGTCTATCTATCTATCTATCTATCTATTTATCTATCTTTCTCTCTGTGTGTGTGTGTGTGTGTGTGTGTGTGTGTGTGTGTGTGTGTGTGTGTGTGTGTGTAACTCTCCCTGGACTCGGGCCAACTGACCCCTTTGCCACCCCCTGTTGCCTTCCCTGATCACAAAGCCACTGCCTCTGATGGAGAATACTGACTGACTTTCCCCCTGGGGATTAATAAAGTTACTCTACTCTACTACTCTACTCTACTCTACTGACTGACTCTGGTCACAAACGGAGTCCACTGGTGGGCACTGGGCTTAGCTGCCCTACCTGGACCCTCGACTCAGCCTTACCAGTTTGCAAAAGTGCTTCTGAGCTTATCAAGTAGAGTCAACACAGCTAAGACATGATCTGACTGCAGAGTTCTGGTTTCATTGGAAGGACAGCTGCCCTATAGAGCAGTGATTTTTCAACCTATGGGCCGGGCCGGGGGCCCACTGGTGGGCCCTGAAGGTATACCAAGTGGGCCTTGAAATAATATTCTAAAAATTACAATCACATTTTGGTGTGTGTTGCTGCTGATTTATGTGAGTTTTAGAATCGGGAAGAATCGGGTCAGAGGTGGGCCCGAACATTTGTGACAATTTCGAGTGGGCCCCAAGTTGGAAAAGGTTGGGAACCCCTGCTCTAGATGGCCTACCGCTGGTTACAGAAATGCTTCCGAGATCTGCGCTCCACTGTTTTCCACAGTGCTTATGTATGATCTGAATGCTTTGCTTGCAGACTAGAAGCAATCAGTTTTACCATGATTACTTATCCCTTAAACACTTAAATCTGAACGATGTGTTGTAACCAGTCACGCTACTGCAGCACAGTGAATGAGTGCTGCAACGGCAAGGCAAGAGAGGTTTATTTTTATTACAACAAGTTTCAGTCACAGAGACAGTTCAGTGTGCTTCACGAAAAAAAAAAAATTAAAAGGTATTTCCAAGGCATTAGCACACCTAGCGTGGCTGTTAATCATGCTAATCCGCCGGGCTCATGTAACAGTTAAGCCCTGACGAGCCTCGCGGATACAGCAACTGAGGAGGCACATTTTTCCCCTTCATTAAAGCCATGCTGCGGCTCTGCTCCGTCAACTTTGAAAATGAAAAAACACGTCAATTTTAAATGAAGTCCAGTTCCGCTTCCAGCAGCCCTTATAAGACTCACAGTGCGCGGCATCTCAACGTCGTAGTAGTAGGAGAGTTACTTATTTAACAGCTACAGTAATCCCACTCTCTCTGAGACCTTTGTTTAGCACAGTTCACTCCAATGTGTGTTGTGTAGGTTAAGAAACTCACTCTTCCATGACCTGGTCCAGGGCTGTGCTGGCCATCTGGCATAATGGGCATTTCCCAGAGGGCCCCGCACCCTTGTGGGCCCCTATTTTCAGAAGTGTAAAAAAAAAAAGAATATTGTATTTTTTTACATTTCTGAAAATAGGGGCCCACAAGGGTGCGGGGCCCACCGGGAAGTCAGTTCTGCACCTTTAATTATGAGGGGCCCCTTTAAATCAAAAGTGCCCGGGCCCTATTTCTCCCCCACCCAGTACAGCCATGGCCTGGTCACACCACATTCAGGGTGGGATCGGATGGATAGCTTGTAACTACAGATAAGCATGTGACTGATAAGGCGCCTCAGTGGCCAGCTTGTCCCAAATACAACAAATGTGTCAACTGATTGGCCACAGTACATTTGCTGAAGGCCGGGAGGAACTACGGCGATACAAAGAGACACACTCCTGTCAACATTGAGGTCACACTTGACGGCAGTGCCACTCCTACAGTGCACACAACTGTAAACCTCAGCCTAATTTTGTATGTCTCACCCAACCAAATACATGTGTATACTTTGTATTTCTAAGCGAGCACGCCTCTTGAATACCATGGCCTGTCCAGAACTAACATTTAAACACTCGATGCGTGCAGTAGTTTGCTTTTATGTAAGTAACCATAAGGGGCATAAACATGCTATTTATGTGTAGAGGGAATGTCTGAGTATCACATCCCATTAGGAAAAGTACACACAACACAGAATGTGCATGACTACTTACTTAAGGCACATAATATATAAGTGGCTAATTTCCTATATAATGCTTTAGGCCTATACGATTTTTATAGACATGTACGTTTTCTATTTATCTTTTCCCAATGGGAATCCACCATCAAACAACTATGGGCTTGATGCTGCTTTGCCAACGAGAGAATCAACCGCAAATCTCTTCTGCCTCATCTAGCCAAGGGCGAACACGTTGTTTAATGGTGTGTGGCCTTAGCCAGGAATTAACACCTCGTGTCGACATTAAAAACATATTACTGCTAATTTACACCTCCTGGCTCTCTAATACTCCTATTAATAGTGCACAGCCTCTTTCAATAGCATTTGACCACAGTAGCAACCAAAACAACAGCATGTCTATGTGTGGGCAGCAGGGCTCTAAATTAACTTTTTTCCTCACCAGCCAAAATGGCTAGAACTAGTAGATGTTAATGTTACTAGCCAAACACACACTCCCTAATGGGTCAAAGTGGTTAGTAAGTTGGTCTTTTCTATCAGCCAAACTCAAATTTCACCAGCATTTGGCCGGTTGGCTGGTGTTAATTTAAAGCTCTGGTGGGCAGTCTGCATTATCCGGTGTGTAGTGTTACCTTTTGAGTGGGACTCTGAGTCTCCTGGCAGGCTGTGTGTTGTTGGCTCATTAGCATCGCCGTCTTTAGAGAGCTAAGGGAGATTTGATACAGGCGGTACGCTAGTCTAGACCTGTGTAGCCTACCTGTAAATGGGCCCACCTGTTCTCTGTCTGTCTGAGCCACAGTGGAGAAGAGGAGGCCGGCCAGAGGCCTGCAGGGAACTCGAGATGTACCCAATCCAAGAATACAGGCCTTGTTGACGGGGTGCAGCCGGGTTCGGTGATCACAGTAGGATTCAGTATTTGATTTCGGATTAGGCCATATTTGAAGTAATGGATTCAGTATTTGGTAGAACCTTTTTTTTCTCATTTTTTTTTTTTTTGGGGGGGGGGTTCAACTTTATTTAGACAGGACAGTGAAGAGAGGGACAGGAAGAGAGTGGGAGAGAGAGACGGGGGAGGATCGGGAAATGACCTTGGATGGGGAATCGAACCCGGGTAGCCCGCATAGAAGTCCAGTACCCAGCCGATTACGCCACTACTGGGCCTTCGGTAGAACCTTTAACCCCTTAGCGCAGAGCCTATGTTATAACCTTACTCTCACCAAAATTGTAATAACTATGTCTTCATTTGTTACTTAAGGCTCTCAGGTAATGTCACCGCAATGTTGTTATCATGTAGTTGAGTATTTTCAGCAAATAGTGAATAGGCCCGCCAGGGACCCCATCTGCATAAAGAGGCTACCATATTGCTAAGGGTTGGGGGAAATCAGGATACAGTACAAACCTACTGGTGAGGCACTACAGCCAGTCTGTTTATTGGGCTGTGACTGTAGACCAGGGGTGTCGAACCTACTTTAAGTCCCAGGGGGCGGATGCAGCGCACCAGATAGTTTAATACGGCCCCAGACTTGAAGAGAAAAAGAAAAAGAAAAAAAGAAGTCTCTAGCTAAAAATAATTTAATTCCTATTTAGAAGGAGGTTGCCTTTCCAAGGCACCCACAGACACTTTTGTCAGTCATAAAATATCAGGGGCCAAGAAAGTGATTAAGGAGAAAAAAAACAATGCTGTAATGTTCGGGAAATGTTTTATCTGGCCAAAGGGGGACTGTGAATGGCTTTAAGTGTAATAAGAGTTCATCTACCAACAGTACCTATGAAGTTATCTACCTTCAAAGATATCAGCCCAGCAAATGAAAATCAGCAGTAGTTGGTGACATTCCTTGTTTGCTTGATACAGCGCCCTCTAGCAGTCAAAGGCTCAGATTGTTGTTGTCGTCTACTTACACTCAGACCATAACTGTTGCGCTAATCTTTTTTAGACCATGTTACAGTACAACATGTGCATTCAGATATTATTTGATTGTAGGAACATTTTTCAAGCTTATTCTCAGGAACAACTCTTCATGAAAAACAACATCAGAATGCCAGTATAGCAGAACGGTCCTGCCCAGACACTGAGGTCATGCGTTTAGCTAAATTAAATAAAAGGACAAGTGCCTCATTGTTGAAACACACCTACAGTGTTGACCTTGACAGCTTCGCCTTGTTGGTGTGAGGAATCTGGGGACTTTCCCTGTCCAGTGGCCAGGGCCGGATTAACGCACAGGCTAGATATGGCTGCAGCCTAGGGGCCCCCCACCTGCCAGAGGGCCCTCTGATTGGCCACAAGTGTCAAACTGTTGAATTGTGAAAAGATACAATATAGAAAAAAAACATCAGTCGTGTTCTGTACAGCTGGCAGACAAGTTATCATTCATTCTTATCTCATAATTATGATAATGTCTATGTAAATCTGTCAAGAAATTTGCCTTCCAGGGTGCCCACAGCAACCTGTAGCCTAGGGGCCCCAGGCCACCTTAATCCGGCCCTGCCAGCGCCTCACTGTGCCAAATTTCAAACCCTCCTCACAATGCAGCTCTATGAGCACCCACAGACTCACTACCGCAACATAGAGGGAGAAGGAAGAGGAAGAGGCATATGAAATGGAAGACATACAATGGATGCCTACGCATGTAATAAACTGGATGCCTACACTACGCATGTAATACAGTTTCATCTAATGAACATGTCATGTGTGTAGTAATAGTATTAAGGGTTTTTGTTTTGTTTTTTTGGAGTGCAGCTCTTCAGGCAACCGTACACCTGTGCTGAGTCATTCTGATCTGATCTGATCTCACCTCCAGGCCTACACGATTGCCACTTGGCCCCCACACACCTGTCACCTGGAGTCTGCCCACTTACGTCACCTGCCGGCTCACGCATCACAGAACACACGGCTAGGATTTCATCCCTACAAAATATTTTATTCGCCATGTACAAAAGGATATTCCAGAACAGAGTAGAGCAGACAATGGCCGCCCCGCTGCAGGCGGTGTGTGTTGGAGGTGAGACAGTGTGAGTGTGTACCCGACGAGTCTCTGAGTCTGTACCTGTCTGACAGTGGCACTCTCCTCCCCTCATGCCGCCCTGTGCCACCCGACACTGCAGAGCTGCCAAGAGTAATACAGTTCAAATCTCAGACTCGGCGCCTAGGCTGTCACCCATCCGAAATGACCGCGGTGCTGACTAAACTCCCATAGCACAACACAAGGAGGCTGACAGGGGGGAAGGAAGCTAACAAGTAGGTCAGTTATCCAGGGCTCAGGAAGAGAGGGGGAGCAGCATTGGGTCCTAATTAAGCTGTATGTCGCGTTGGATTAAAAAAAAAAAGCGTCAGCTAAGTGTAATGTAATGTAAATTGTATGTATTGGATGGGGGGCCCTTTCAGATGACTTTGTCCCGGGCCCGTCCAAAGCTGTCAGCAGCCCTGCCTCCCCCTCACCCTCCCCACCCCTGGCCCCATCCCAGCTCTATCCCTGGCCCCATCCCCACCCCTGGCCCCATCCCAGCTCCACCCCTGGCCCCATCCCCAGCTCCATCCCAGCTCCACCCCTGGCCCCATCCCCAGCTCCATCCCTGGCCCCATCCCCATCTCCATCCCCATCCCAGGGCCATCCCCAGCTCCATCCCAGCTCCATCCCCGTCCCCATCCCCATCTCCATCCTCGTCCCCATCTCCATCCCCGTCCCCGTCCCCATCCCCATCCCCATCCCCATCCCTGGCCAACTCACAATTCTCTCTGTCCGTCGTCCGCAGCATTGTCTGGCATCAGCAGCGCAATGCGCTCCAGCGGCCTTATGTGTGTGTGTGTGTGTGTGTGTGCTCCAGCGGCCTTGGGCGAAGGGGCTGCTAACAGGACATACCACTGATGGACAGGCAGCGTATCGGACATCGAAGGGCGGCGGGATGAAGATGTGTGTGTGTGTCTCTCTCCTCATTGATTGACAACGGCCTGTCAAGTACACAAATAGTTCGCTTGTCCAAGGACATTCGACGACTGCTATAATTCTATATGAGGTGATGTGGCACAAGATTACAACAAAAAAAACAGAAATCAATGAGGTGTTTTTGCTGAGGCGGCTGACAAACTTTATCAGAGGCTTCTGCTTCAGAGACTGAACTGCAGGGCCAGATGTCACAGGGGAGATGAAAGATGCGTGTAGGAAAAAAAAACAACCAACATTCTTGAAATGTGTCAAATTGACCCTGATAGGATTAGACCAATCAATAACTGATGAGTAGGTGAACCTCTTGAAGTTTATCAAGTTTATCAAGCTTACGCAGCTTAGTGTCTCTCCAGGATGTTAAGCTGTCATATACTGTATACCTCACTGAATGTGTCGGTACAGCAAAAAAGAAAAGTGGTCCCATTGAGTTTTCATGTTAAATTCAACTCTTTGAGTGTTTCATTAACACCGAGGAGCTGTTAGTGCTGCAAAACAGTGTTACATTCAATAAGTGTTAATTCAACCTTCAAATAGTTGAATCAAAACTGAATGGATTGGGACCATATTCTCACAGCAACATTGACCTCTTAAGAAAGAAACCGCGTTATAAATTTGCTGTTACTAGAATAGCATTGATCAAGTCGTAGTACATTACTAAAGGCCCTGTGTTATGACATAGTAGTGTATTACTATGATAGTTAAAGGTGGGGTTGCAGGTTAACCATTTTAAGAATATGTACTATTATGACAACACGTTGGGGGCTCCCCAGGCTCTATATAAGTCTATGTAAAACCTTAGAATCCTGGGAGAGTTCCCCCAACGTGATGTCATAAATTAGCCTAGAAATCTAGACGCCGTACAGCAAAAAGCTGTACCAGGGTCTAGGAGGGCTGGGCAGCAGTGTGGGCGGGATAAACGGTTGCTTCAGCACTCAACGCCACGCAATTGGATGGCAAACAACCAATCCCCACACACTTCTGTGTAACGTCACAGCTGTCTTGTGAAGCGGCAACTCCGAGGCGTCGTAGCAGTGAATGCGTGTGATCACCACAGCCACAAACAAGTTTCCCAATAAATCGTGTTTTCACTTACATAGTTCAAAAATGCCTCGTTTTCAACCACACAGCCCTCCTTGATAAACCAGCGAAATGTTGAGCAATTTGGTGCTTGTTAAATGGTCATATTTATGATTGTTGTCAACATGGCATGTTCGGTGTTAGCTAGCTAGCTGTATACCCAGCCGGCCGGGGAGCGTCCTGCGTTGGGAGCGACAATCAGGGAATCTGCGTGTGATGACCACAGCCACAAAAGTGTCCTAATAAATCGTGTTTTCACTTATACAGTTCAAAAATGCCTCGTTTTCAACCACATGGCCCTCCTTGATCAACCAGCGAAATGTTGAGCCATTTTGGGCTTGTTAAATTGTTATATTTATGATTGTTGTCAACATGGCATGTTCGGTGTTAGCTAGCTAGCTGTATACCCATAACTAATACACGGATACCAAGCTCTGTGTAATTGACGACAGATTGGCTAGCCGCTAGCTCGGTAGACTAGGTGTCATTCCCATCTATTTAGTAAGCGACTTACAGACTTCTTAAGCTCCCAAATGTCTCGTTTTTAATGACATGGATCTTACTAGAATTTGGGGCAGGCATATAATACAAGGCTGTTATTGACGACAGGTTAGCTAGCCACTAGCTTGGTAGACTATGTAATTCCCATCTATTTAGTAAGCTACTCAAAGACTTTCAAAGCTCCCAAATGTCTCGTTTTTAATGGCATGTGATTGTGTCTTATTAGAAATTGGGGCAGCAATTTCATTCTACACCTACAGTAGTGGTCTGATAATAGCGTGTGGTTCTGTAAAATGCTCAACTTAGCTTACCGAGCTAGTTTAAAACATCGAATGATCAAATGGTAATGTGTTGTGATCTATTTGTGTCCGATAAGTTCATGGTGTATTATTACATCAATCCATGTCAGACACGAAATGTATTATCATCCAGGCTTTTTAAATTAAGTGAACACTTTCGTGCTGTACGTAGCACGGACGGACACCATGCTTCTTCTTAGAAAGTTTCCTGTTTACTAAGTAGCCCGGCCCCCCTCGCGATTTGATTGGCCCTGTCATCGGATAACTTTCAGCCTCGCAAAACGACCGGGGTCCGCTAGACTGCCCCCGGGAGCAAATTCAATTTGCGGTCGCTAGGGGCGTCTAGATTTCTAGGCTAGTCATAAATGCAACCCCACCTTTAACTTTTCGATGTCTATTACAGTGTTCCACTGGTGGATCAGCGTGCATTATGGGGCAACATTAACATTGCATTATGTTACTGTATAGAATAAATTGCTGCTGTGGTGAGGTTATGTGACTATATAAATCACATTATTCTCTCTCAACCTACAACACTGTATTGTCAACCAGGCCGACATTCCCTGTAGTATATGTATAGGCCTACAGTATACATTACTTGTTGTGCATTATACACAGTAGTCTTTTTTTGTGAATATTACATGACATATTATGCCATTTTGTTCTTCAGAATGGTGCTTATTTATCTATTTTTCATCATTTTTAAAGCCTTGAAATAGCCTTTTTCACTTCTATGGGGTGAAGGCATAGGACTCGGCATTGGGAATGCATGGGTATGCATGGGGTTTTGATTCAGGATCTATAAAAAATTCTAAAACTAAAAAAATGGCATGAAGACCAAACCATGACCCACTCTCATAGACGTAAACACATCACACAATTGTGAGAGATTTCGGTTCATGTTAGACATATTTTTGGGTTGCCCAGACTCTCATGCTGCAGGGATGACAAGTACGGTAAAGAATTCAAAGAATTAAAAAAAAAAAGTTGCTGAGAGTGCCTTTAAGTCTCTTTCCTTTATAATGATGTCCGCTTTGGCACAGCACTATGTTGTTCGTCTTAGGCAGTGATTGCTGTCCACATAGTAAGCTGACTCTGGATCACATTCGGCCCAGGTCTGGGGTAGATGAGGGTGAGATGAGGGTGAGATCCGGGCGAGACGCAGAATCGTCCGCCACTGTGTTAGTCTGCCTTCTTGATCTTCTTGGTCCTCTTGGCCTTCTCCTGGCGTATGGTCTCGCCCTCCATCGACGAGATCTCAGACAGCCTCTGGATGAAGGAGGATGGGGCGCCTGCCACGGGGTCCGGGAAGGAATGGTCTGCAACACACAGGACCATACACTGTGAATGCCAGCAAAGGCAAGGCAAGGTAAGGCAGTTTATTTGTATAGCCCATTTCATACAACAAGGCAACTCAATGTGCTTCACAAGTCATAAAGATAGTCCTTGCAAATAAAAAGGTACAGCAGTAATAATAATAATAATATAAATAATAGCAAAGTAGGTTACAAAAATAAATGTTAATTCCTTTTTAATAAATGTTAAAAAGCAGCGATCCCATGCACTATTAGCTGAAAAAAACGTAACTACATCATAACAACATTGTTATGACTTTAACGAGAGTCCTGCGTAACAGATTAAGACATGGTCATTACCATTTTTTGTGACAATAAGGTTATAACAGTGGCTCTACATGAAAGGGTTAACACCAAATGTAACACTAAATGTGCTGTGTACTTAGGTAGAGTCAAGTACAGAGAAGGCCATATGTAAGAACATGTACAGACGAGAGGACCACACTTCGCCACATAGTACCCAGAGAACCATATGCAAGCACATCAAAAGAAAATCCCCTTTAGGCGCAGAGTCTCTGTTACAACCTCGCTGTCATGAAAATGGTAATGACTACTGGTATGCTATACATTTCACGCCGGATAATGTCAAATGTAAGTCCAAAAAAGGGAGGAAAGAGCAGATGCACTCTGAGATTTGAGGAAAATATTTTCAAAGCCTTTAATATAACATGGCAAAACTGTTTAAAAACACATGGGCCTACACGTTGCGGCCATATTGGCCTTCATGCCCTGATTATATTTTTCTCAAATCTCAGAGTGCCTCTGCTTTTTTATCCCTTTTTTGGACACTTCGCTTGACCCGGTACAGATGAGCACCTGAGTAACATTGTTTGCACGGTCTGCTGAGCATTCTTAGCCCTTTTGTGTCTTCTCAATGTTAAATGTATTTTCAAAAACGTTCAAAAGCTTTCAAACTTTACAGAGAGATTTCAAAATTCAAAAATACTCCTGAAGGACTGGAAGAGCCCATGGGAGCCCTGGACAAACTGGAGAGGAGAGAGGACAAGCTAATCTAATCTAGACGACTTTATAATGTTTCGAGCGTGGCGGGAGGGCAGCAGAGTTAGATGCTTCCCCTCTTCCTCGCTTAGCCGAGCACATCTCATTTAGCTGATCCTGGGCACTATAATCACCTCCGCACTTCAATCATGTGTGTCACAGAGAGCGGAACGCACATTAATCATGGGGTGTCTCGCCTCATCTAGACAGACGGTCGGACGGACCGACAGGCCGAGAGAGACTGGGCGCAGTCAAGCCAGACTCTCAGGACAGAGAGAGAGAGAGAGAGAGAGAGACAGAGAGAGAGAGAGAGAGAGAGAGAGAGAGAGAGAGAGAGAGAGATGTGACAACACGTCACCCCTCAATGTGCACTTTATCCACTCCCAACACACCCGACTACCACCATCCTCAAACTGCATTAGCAGCACTTTACACCCACCAAGGTACCTACCTATCTATGCACAGTACAGGCTGTCCAACTGCATGTCCTACTTCACAGTATTTCTATGCATGTGACAAAAATACATCCTTGAATGATGAATCGTTGAACCCCACAGCCACAGCCGAGTAACTCTGGATGTTGAGTCGTACAAAGGGAAGTGGTTTTCTAACAACTTGGCAGGGCGAGGCGCCCAGTCGACCCCATAGCTCAGACAAAAGGTTAAAGGTGCCCTATAATGCTATTTAGAATAACTTTCATTGTTAATATTTTGCTTTACTGTGGTTAGTTGAGTTAATTTTGAATGGTCACTTGTTTTCATGTCCATTATTTTTTATCATTGTGTACATGCACCCTACGCCGCCTGTTTGAAACGCGTGGAAGTGCAGAATGTTAGACCTTCAACATTCTGAAATCTCGACGCAGCATGGAGCGTTTCATCAAGCATTCTATTACTAATATTACGTCAGCAGCACAGCTGTTTTTGACCTGGAATCCAACCCTGTAGCCTATGTCTAAAGTTGACAGCCAAATAGTTCACCCAATGTCCACAATTAATCTGAAAAGGACGCATCATAAGTCCCACGTTGTTATTTGTGCACCTTGCTGTGTCATTTGCTGAAACCCAGTCCCTATCCAATGCGAGTCTTCCGTGCATGGGCTTCAGTTTTGATTCAAAATCGCTTGGGGACAATTAGGCTGCCATTAATCTGAGAAAGGGTTGAAAGTGCTGGGTACAGGCTATTGCTTCCGATTTGAGGTTTCATGAAATAATACGCATATTGCATATGATGCGTAATAACGCGATTGTGACCATATAAAAAAAAAAAAAAACTAATAGCCATCTGCGCTGTCTTGTTTATTTCTGATATCCTGCGCTGAAGAATCTTTATCTCAAACATTATTAACGCAACAGTAGGGGCTTGATTGGTTAACCCGCTGTCTAGCCTTGCATACTGTAGCCCTAAAGTTGAAGTTATCAGCCAAGTTTACTGCTCGCAAACAGACAAGTGTCGCGCTGGTCTAGGTGGGAGAAGTCTAGATCTGCTGTTGACAGGTGGAAATTTTAAGACACAAAGAATGTTCTGGGATTGAAATCAGATCACATTCCCTTGTTAATGACAAGTTAACCTTCACAAAATAGGCTATCCAATAAGCTAATCATCTGCAATTGCTGTACACAGTTCAAAGGATAGGCATATTTATTCAGCGAAGTTGTGGACATTTTCTTCGCTCCCGCGGCAGCCCCCATCTGGCTGTCAAAGACGCAGTCCGAAATTGAAAGAGTGCGCCCAGTAAGACAAGGGCACGACTTGTCGGACTCAAACCTATCAATTCAATGTCTGTCAGTGATATCGTGACACCCTATTTGTGATATGAACTCCGTGTTCAAATTCGTCCTGTGGTCTATTTGCAAGCCAGACTGAATAGGCTACTGAGCGCACGCGTTGTTGGCTTTTAAAAATGAGTTCCTGTTTGCTCGTTGTCTGTAGGCCTAATGCACAATGGTGATAGGCTATGCTTCATAAAAATACATTTCAAGGTATTTTCAGGTGCATGGTTTCATTTTAGTAACTGCATTTCTATTTAGTCCCCGGCAAAAATGATGCGCCCACTGGATTGGAAGCGCAATGGGCAGTCCTCGATGGATTGGTTTCATACTGGGTCTTATAATAACGCCTAGGCCTAGTCTCGGTTTCGTGTTTTTTTTGTTCGCATTTATCGACAGGACAGGATTTTTTAATATAACAATAGGCCCTATCCGTTTCAGTTTCATTATTTTTGGCATGCCGCCCGGCGACTCGACCAGTTTTAAACGACGTCAAGCCAATATCCACGTTGCTCTTGCAGATAAGATGAACAAAACTGCGTTGCATTTGAATTACTGAATTGTAGCCTATGCATAGCCTATACGAACTGGCTAATCCTTGCCAACATTGCTGATGCAAACGGCTGCTGGTCATGTCGTGATACCTATTTGGATAACATCAGCGCACGTCTTCTAATTAATGTTATGCTTCAAGCGGCAATACAAGTGTAGGGTTTTCACATCTTACCAAACAAAAGTTAGTCTTGCCAACAGCATATGCAAAACGGCCCTGAAGCGAATAGAGAGAGAAAAGAGATATTCGAGTCTTTCACCCACTTGGAAGTGTTTTGGATTCTCAGTGCGCAACTGCGTTAACGCGTTCTGCCTGTTTTCGACCTTCCTCATTCAACTGTTTCTGACCCGTTAGCCATAGGCCTACCAACCGGTATTTTATCAATGTAAAATGCTGCTTTAATATCACAATGAAACAAAAATATATAACTTGGGCCACAGGTGTGTAGCCTCCAGTCTAGACCGATGCTGTAGCCTATTGACGGAGCCGATTTATGAATTGGAAAAAAAAAAAAAACATGCGTAATGGAATAAACTTGTGGATGGCGAAATCCTACACTATCCTTGTAGGCTACACTATTTACACTATTTTGTACACTGAGTGGTGTATTCACAAATAGGATACATCTCATCACAATACTGTCAAATTCAGATAGGCCTAGGCTATGTGGCTGCGATGAACAAATGCGCATTAGGTCTACTGTCTCTGCAATTAATAAATGGTCTGTGACATCGTCAACACTCCATCCCATAAGCAGCAATGTTAGGTACAGCATGACGTAGACCCGTACCGGAAACAAAAGCTATAGAATGTTGAAAACCCAACCACGCGTTCTCTGACAGTTGAGAAATAGCGTTCCTGCGGCAGAGAAATTCTCCCCCAAGAGGCCAATTTGTGAAATGCAGCTTTCACCAAGCTTTTACATACAACAGATGCTGTGTAACCCAATAAATGGGTAGTGGACATGAAAAAGCATAATAGGACCCCTTGATAGAGGGCCAGGGTCTAGGAGTGAGCTTCTTTCTCCAATTCTCTCCTTTCCTGTTTTTAATCAAGGGCTTGTTGTTTGCACAGAGACATTTGTCAAGGAGCAGGCAGGACCCTGAGTGAATGTCAATAGCAGTCTGAACAGGTGGAGTTCAAGGGTGTCAAAAGTCGCTGGGGCCCCCCGGAGAGCCGTCGGTGTTTGTGCAGCGCTTAACGTGTCAAAAGGGACACTTCAGCCTGACTGCTTTTCTTTGCCTTTTTTTTTTCTTCTCGCCAGCTTGGGCAACTTTAAGTTGTGCGAATTCCTTTGGAGACAAATTGGCTTTTCCGATGGGCCCCAAGCTGCGGGTCTCGCAGGTCATCCTCTTTATCTGCGGCTAGTGGTGTAGTAATCTCGTGATGATCACCACCAAACGAGCGACAAAGGAAATCAGAGAGGCGCTACTTTCACTGCTGCTCAGAAGATTTGCAAGTTTTTAAGGGGATTAACTCAGCATGCCCACGTGCACCGTACCACGTACATGTGAAAAAAACTACAACTGCTAATAAGGGGCGGACTACATTCTGCTTGTGAAGAAGTTACACATACTTACTTTTTTGGTTTCCGGCAACTGAGAAAAGGCTGCTTGTGCGATTGTTTATTCTTGGTCTGAAAGTAAAATAATTTTTAAAAATTATTTATTGGATTTAAATGCATTGCACAGATATGGCTCATACACCACAATCTGAAAGTATTTGTTATCATTATCAATCCAAGCTGTACTACAATCACTCAATTTCCAAGGGCTGTAGAAAACCTTTTTGGGGAACTGGGAACTGTAATGTCATTGGCACTCAGTGACAGGACAGCACTGGGCGGCAGAGTGCCTCTTCGGTAGACATGGGAGCTGGTATGTTTATGGTGGAACTCACACAAAGGCCTAGTTTATTCCAGGTCACCCACTGGTGCAGACAGACACCCAATGAATGGGCCTCATGAATGTGTCCCCTTGAAAGAGGCCAACTGAACATCAATTAATTAGTCTGGAGATGGGCTTCAGACGTCATACTGTTAATACAACCCAAAGCAGTTAGAACTCCTCATGTTCAGACTACCTGAAGCAGGGAAGACGTCCTTGTGTTCACACACTATCTAAAGTAGTTATTCTTGACTTGCTCGTGTGAGTGCTTTCTGAAGAAAATGTGTAGCACTACCTTTCACATCAAGTACAACATAGAGCACATTTTAATTGCACACATTTTAAGCATTCATCCATATAATACAAGCAAAATTCGTAGCTGTGAGTTGTATTGTTGGCAAACTACATTCCACAATATGATATTTTAGTACAGTATGTCCACCAAAAACGTCATGGTCTTAAATCTACACATTTTAGTATCACTGCTGAACAAACCTGTGTCTCAGAGGCTCCACGGAAAATGTCTTTTCAGTAACTGTTGAGGTAGCTGGCAACAAACGACTTTGAAAAGAAGTGATATTGTAGCCTTCAAATGGACTGAAAAAGAGAATGAGATCAAATAATTCACTAAAGTATAAAGAGTCAATTCTAGACTCAAACGCTTTAAAAGATGTTAATGTTAGATTAGATGAGAGCCTGTCGTAAAAACACATGAATACAATGAAGCAGAATGTTGAGTAATGTATGCTTTGTGGGAAATGCATAGGCTAATGTGTGCATACTGACTCTTGCTTTCTCTGGCAAGATGTTTACTTACCAAAATGACCTGGATGGTTTATTCTGCCTACATAAGGAGATCCTATACAAGGACTTCTGAGACTGGTAGGCCCGAGGTAGAGGAGTCATAATGGATGATGTTTTGAGGTACACCTCGTCTGTTGCAACAGTAAACACAACCAACAACTTATCATTCACCCCTATAGGCCCTGGTAGGCTACAGTTAATAACTCGAGTTCACAGTGAGTCTGTGGCGCCGTTCTGTAATAAATGTTTTGAGCGCCATCTACTGGAAAAGTGTGCGACAGTATATTTGTGATATTTCGGGAAATTGAAACATTTGTACCGAGCAGGCGTTTTCAGTCGAGACAGGGAAAGGTTACCTCTAAATTCGCCATTCTTCCACCTCTTGTCAAACAAGAAATGCCTTCCACAGCCATTGTCTTGAACATTACTGTCTGAGGAGTATCTGCCCTCATGGGATCCACCTCTGGGGGAAAGGTGAATTATAGCATACAACAGTCAAAACAATAATAGAATAGGACAAGGTCCTCGTATAATAGCCTATCTTATAAACTTTTGACACTTACCTCTCTGAACATTTTGCATCGTGCTCGCTAACACTTCTTTGGCCTGCATTAAAGGCATTAAATGCAGAGAAAGATGATCAGGTACACTTTGAAGAAAAGACTAACACATTAGGCTGTATCTGTATAACTAAACAGTAAGCTTAGTTAGGCAAAGGCATTATGATTACTTGCTTTCGATGGAAGCGGACTTAACTCTAACTTAGGACAACTAGCCTGTCGTGCCATAGTAGCCTAAATATTATTGCTACTTAGCAATAATATTTAGGCTACCAACAAAAGCTAGCACCATCACAAACTAAAATACGGCACAGCGGGGTAGGCTACTCACTGCTACGTCCTGAGCGTTTGTTTTTCGGTTCCAAAGGGTCTGGTTTCTGACTAGGCAGCTTCTCCTCAGACAGTCTCAAATTTCCATAATAATTGTGCGGTAGTGCTCCGTAACTACTCACACATTGTAAAGGTAAATAATAGGAGTTGATGTGGTCCCGGTTTCCAATAGACGCTGGAAGCGTCAGTAATTTCGGAGCTGCAAAGGTGTGCATTTCTATTGATTGAAAAAATCCGCATCCTTTGCTGTGGCCATCAGGCCAGACATCATTGAATGGCGTAGTCCATGTACAGCTGAAATGAGCTGGTGATGGTCACAAAAGACTGTCTATCAACACAACATGGTTTGAGACCTGCTCCCTTTACAGTGAGTCATTCTGTTACCATAGCGACCGCACTGCACGAACTGACCTTGAAAAGCTTCCTAAAACACTCCCATTCCCTTCCGAATGTCCAAAACACAGGTGCTACATAACATTCTACAAAATATCGGCAATAGGCTTAGGTTACTGTAACAATGTAACAACAATGTAACTTGTAGGCCTACTGCTGTTTAAGACGTGTGCGTGCAATTAGGCTACATTGTAATAGCCTATGTAATATCAAATTGATGACAGGCTGTAGGCCTAGGCTACGCTACGGTTTATAGTCCAGCAGACGCCCAAACATTGGTATTTCACGAGATATAGGCCTATCTCCAGAGAAACTGAGAGAGGGGGATACACTTCCCTCTCTTAAAATTGAAAACAACCGATTTGTCTGTAATTATGTAACAAATCCAGTAGATGGCGGTGTTAATCTGTGGAAAAGCCTTGCCCTGAATCTTAATATTTTTGCGCACTTTCTGCCTTTACAGCCTACAGAGCACGACAGTTAATTTCAAGAAAAGAAAGTTTGCACAATTCAATAGTGGTGGGTGAATGAGTACACATGCAATGCCTAGGCGATCTTAAACATCGGATAGGCCTATGTAGACTACATCAAATAGATTTAGAAAATAGGCCTATCTTCAATAAGAGTGCCATAGCCACAACCTGAAGTGTGATTGTGTAGTGCACTGTCTGCACTTTTGCGCATTATATCAACATGCGTGAATTGGCCATCCCATTTGTCTGGGTTGTACATTTGTTACAGCACAGCTGTGCAGATTACAGAAATCTGTTCCGGCGAGATGAGGTTGGGAGAAGTGCGGGGCTGACATTTTGTTGTGTTTGCAAACACTTGCTCTGTTTTCTTTTGACTCTTGTCTTACGTGTATCCAATTGGTAGCTAGGCCTATTTAATTTAAGTCTGTGCGCACTGAGCACACCCTGATCCACTGACAAGTGTCTACAGTATATTGCCTATTGCATGCATTAACTGAAGGAACAACTCTTTTACGTGTATCTTTGAAATGTGTCCTCATACGTGTGAATAGGCTACAATACAGCACTATGTAGGGCCAAGCGCTCACCAACATGATCCTGCAAAGTTGCGCTCCAACATCGCCAATTGGTGATGCTTCCGTGTTTGCGCGTTTCTGTATTAAAATTGGTCCAGACGCTGGCGTCACCTTTAGTGCCGGATTTTACCACTCATTGCCAACTAATTTTAGACTACGGGCTATGCAAGATTGTAATGTGTTGTGAGCGTTACAAAACAACGCATTTTCTCCATGACTCATTGGGCAAGTAACAAAACTCGTAAAACAATCACCGCACACTCATTTGTTGGAGCATTGCATTTCAAACTTGGAGCCCCACTTTCTTCTAGGCTATGCAAACATGAAAACTGCATCAACGGAAATTCTAGGGCGGAATATTGCATCACCGAAGACACACCTCTCGGCTGGAGAGAGGCGCATTTTTATCAGGCGTTCTTGCCATAATCCCTATGGGGTCCTTTTAGGTAACGGGTTTAAAAAGAGCCTCAGCCGCAGTCGTGTTATGAGATCAGTGTAGAACTGTCAGTCTGACGGAGGAGACCGGAGTGGCAGCTATTCGCTTGTAACTCAGTCTGTGTATCTCAGTGGCATCAGAGCACTTTGATTGCGAGGCAGCTTACTCCTGCTGGCATTTTACTTCAACTTCTGAGTAGCTTGTTTTTTTGTTGCGGCGTAGAGTTATCTGATACATTTTCTTTTTTGAGGAGAAATCACAGCGTTGCAAAGACGCGGCATCTGACTGTAAATCTGGGTTTGAATAACTTAAATATTTGGAAAGATTTTCTTCTTGCTTGGCACAAGAATTGTTTGTCACGTTCGCAAACTTGTAGACAGCCTATTTAAACTAAATAGTTTAATGTATACTTTGAACATGTTCTAGTGCATGTTGGTAATATTTTGTTTTTTCAACTAGGCCAAAGTGGTTGACTTAAAACCGCACAGCCTACGATATAGCCTATATTTATTTTATTTTCAAAATTTGTGAAATTGTATCCACGCTCAAGTCAGTCGCGATGTTGAACATCCTTGCGGAATTCCTGCTGGTGATTCTGAGAGTCTTATGGGCCATTTTTGTGTCCGGTTTGAAATGGCTGGTGAGACCAAAAGAGAAGAGTGTCGCTGGACAGGTGTGCGTAATCACCGGGGCTGGTAGCGGTCTCGGGCGGCTGTTCGCCAAGGAGTTCGCCCGGAGGCGAGCGGTGCTGGTGCTTTGGGACATCAACAGTCAAAGCAACGAGGAGACTGCGGAGATGGTGCGGCAAATATATCGCGAAGTGGACAGCCCCATGACCAAAGACGGTACGTCGCGCGTGAACTATGTCTATTGATGCGCATATTGAGTTGTATTGATTTTATTTACCATGTATGTGAATGCAAAGCGATGTTTGTGTGCAAATAGTAGTGTGCGCTCAGCAGTTGTTGCGCAACCCGAGGGCATGGAGATGCATTTTTGCGCATTTGGATACGCTGTTATCCAACCACTGCATCCCTCCTGTTATATAGATCCAATGTGCAGCTGGGTTGAGTAACCATGCGCCATGCGCCTTTTCTGTTACATGAGGCACAAACGTGCTTGGCTAGGAGACACAGTTGCACATGTGTGTATCCATCCAAATGTCTTTATTCCACCTCTCCCCTATAAATGAAGAGTTCAGATGCAAAACCCCCTAAGTGCCATTTCAGAAAATAATCTTAATTCATTTTTATTTAATACAAAGCTATCAAAATTGCATATATTGTTTATTTTATTTAAGTAATATAACTATTTATATGTATTATCAAGTACATGAATGTAAACCAAACCAACAACGGGGTTCTCTAAAAATATAAAAGTGCAGGTCTTCAGAAATGGAGTTAGGGGGTTTTGCATCTGAACTCTTCAAATGGACATCTATAGATGATCGCCATAAATCATGCGTTAATGCCTTCGTATAGTCTAC
>NC_085865.1:10404809-10407309 GCF_034702125.1 Engraulis encrasicolus | reverse complement strand
TGGGCAACTTGAGTTTCTCATTAAGGCAGTTTGCTGGCTGGTGTTTTCTTAAGCCTGATGCCGAGCTCGGGCCCTTCTGGGGGCCACAGATGAAAGGACAACCTAATGAGAGGGGACAGTCTTGGGGGGAGTGGTGTGTGTGTGTGTGTGTGTGTGTGTGTGTGTGTGTGTGTGTGTGTGTGTGTGTGTGTGTGTGTGTGTGTGTGTGTGTGTGTGTGTGTGTGTGTTTGAGGATGTGGTTCATTATGGGACACCGGGCTTCTGAATGGAACCTGAAGTAGTGCACGCACACACACACACACACACACACACACACACACACACACACACACACACACACACACACACACACACACACACACACACACACAACACACACACACTCCCCCTTACCCAAACACATGTACGCTTAATTGGTTGTCATATGCAGATGGTGTTTAACACAATGCTTTGATTTTTTTGTTCCCCCTTCCTCCTCTCTGTTCTTCTCCGCCGGGACTTTTCCCTTTGTGTCCTGCCCTGCGTCTGTGTCGTACCCCCTAAACGTTGGTGACTGGGGGAGCTCAACAAAGCCTGCTTGATACAATTCATTAAAGTGGGCTTTTAAAGCTTCCTGAATTCACTGAAACACTTTGGCGTAATTGAAGAGATGAGTGGACTCGCTGGTGGACATGTCAAAGAGGGGAGCTTTGAGAGAGAGAGACATCGAGAGAGAGAGAGAGAGATCGAGAGAGAGAGAGAGAGAGAGAGAGAGAGAGAGAGAGAGAGAGAGAGAGAGAGAGAGATAGGGAGCTTTGGGTACAGAAGTAGAGCTGTGGCCGTGAACTTAATTGCCGTTTCTGCCGCTGAGCGCAGGATTAGAGTTTTATTAATATTTACCAGCCTCCCTGGTTCTCTCTCTCTCTCTCTCTCTCTCTCTCTCTCTCTCTCTCTCTCTCTCTCTCTCTCTTTCTCTCTCGCTCTCTCTCTCTCTCTCTCTGTCTCTATTGCTCATCTACACTGCTGGCTTTCTCTCATTTTACTGGATAACTTCGACTTGATGGGGGTGGGGGTAATCATAAACTTGGGCCTTGGGTTTAGGTTCTAGTTTGACTGATCCTCTGGCTTTAGGTCGGAAATTGGCCAGCATGACTGTGAGCCTCTTCCTTGGTCCTGACCCACGGGTATTTCATTTTGACTGCCTGATGAAGGCGAGAAGGCCGAAACGCATTGGAATCTTTTTAAAGGGTTAATGAAATCAGAACAGCAACAGCCCAATGAAGGCTTTTTCAAATTTTGGTGAATGAGTGGGCCTTGGAGTTCATTTTTTTTCCTTCATCCAAGTTTTCCCATCCAAAGAGCGCCTAAAACAAATGACTTAGGAGTCCAGGAAGTGCTCCTAAAACTAATGGGTTTTGTGGGATATGTGGTGCAGGACGTGGTGCGCCCTTTCAAAGTTTCTGTTACCATATAGTCCGGAAAACAAAAGCAAAAAGGAAATGCATTCATTTAAAAAATAATTTGGTGTATCAAACCATGCGACAAAAAACGTGATATGAACCAAATCGTGAGTTAAGTGTATCGTTACAGCCCTAGTTTTGCCATGGCTGTGTTTGTCCATTCCCAACGCTGGGTTAGTGCAGGCCGAGGCTGGATGTAGCCTATTTGGGTCATATTTCATTTTATTATTATTGGTACATTTGTTTATGCGGTTGTTTTTCCGTTGCCTATCTTTATAGCCTTTCAGTTATTTATTTACTGTCCTTGGAAACAATGTAACAATAAACTTGACACTGCTCAAGCATTCCTCAGCTTTTGCTTATTATGCATGTAGGGTTAGTTTGGAATGGCTCTCCCACCACCCCCTGCCCTCCGACCAAGCCAACACCCCCCCCCCCCCCCCCCATCTCCCACTACTTTTGCTCTTCCCTTGTCTTCCTCTTCCCCTCTCCTCCTTTTCCTCTTCCCCTCTCCTCCTCTTTCCTTCCCCCCTCTTCCACTTCTTTCTCGTCTCTCTTCTCTGGCTCTGGCGAAGTTTCCCATGCTGGCTTTTACAACTGATCCATGTCAGACTGTTACATTTTCTTGAACGCGACCTGGCAGTTGGCTCCCCCAAATTAGTTTCAACGCTCCACTGCCTCTCAAAATGGAGGCGGGTGGCCGGGAAGGGAGGAGAGGAGAGAAGAAGGGAGGAGAGGAGAGGAGAGAAGACGGGAGGAGAGGAGAGGAGAGGAGAGAAGAGGAGAGGAGAGGAGAGGAGAGGGGAAGAAGTACAGAGGGGAGGGAGGAGAGGAGAAGTAGAAGGGAGGGAGGAGAGGAGAGGAGAAGAGAAGTAGAGGAGAGGGAGGAGAGGAGAGAAGAGGAGAGGAGAAGTAGACGGGAGGGAGGAGAGAAGAGAAAAGGAGAGGAGAGAGAAGGGAAGTAGATGAGAGGGGAGGGAGGAGAGGAGAACGAAGGGGAGAGTAGCATCCAGATGGACATCGTCTCCCATGTTTTTGGATTGCCTGGTGGGAATGCTGCT